>NC_052356.1:57667915-57967915 GCF_009727055.1 Benincasa hispida | reverse complement strand
TGCAGCTTTTTCTTGCTCAATATACAAGTCCAAATTTGTCTGGAACTTCAAATTCACTCTTCATTTTCATCTTTAACGTCATTCCTACTCTGTGACTGGTATATGTACTCTTGAGCCTCAGTTAGTGCCGATTCCTTTGCGTCTGCTGCATATAAAATCATCTTGATTGCTGCTGCCATCTGCATAAAACGTACAATTATCAACCATACATTATCAATGTACTCTTGAAAGTTTATAGTTCTGACGAAGAATCGTTTTCTATTAATTCATCCTGAAGGCTTTTTCTCTATATCCATGCTTACCGGGAGATCTTCTAATTCAGACATCTGACAAAAGATTTCTATGTCCCTTAATTTTGCAAAGTAAAAGTCTCTTTCTTTTTCCAAGAGATCTACAGACATTTTCAGCTCCGTAATCTGTCCACAAGAAAAAAGATGCAACAACTTGTAAGAGAGAGAGAAAATCAAAATAGCAGTACGTAACATCAATTTGGAGGAGAAAGGGGAAGCAAAAAGCTGGACCGGTCCTTGAGAACAAAGAATAAAGCAGAAATTTGCAGTGACATTATTTTGCAGCCTACCTCCTTGGACAAAGCTTGGATTTCTCCAGAAGAATTTGCCCCGCTGGTTACGCCGTTCTTACCTGGCTTGGATCCTGGTTCAATATGACATGAAATCAAACAGCTTAATCTATGGCTCATGACCAACGATAAGAAATCACTGGAACAAGATAAGCAGAAGTTTTACTTGGTTCAACTGGATCACCAGAGCCATGGCCATGCATATTATGTGTTTGCAGTGATTTAGCAGCTTTCTGGCAACCCTTCATTGTGGCGCCACCCTTTCCACCCTTGCATCGTCGCTCCACAGGATTATAGTTCCTGTTGAGACATTCAAGAAAAACTTGATGACAAAATCGAAAGAAGATGCTGTTTATTGTCCGATACTCGAAATAAAAAAGGCGAATAAACAACAATGAATTTAGCATACTCATTCATAATGCCACCATTAACTGAATCACAGTAGCGTTTCAGCCATTGCAAGAATTCCAAGTTATCCAAAGGTCTACCTTTTACAAGCCTGTTGACTTCAATGTGCTGCCACAAATAACATCAGAGCATTCAGTATACCATGTAAAGGAATGAACACCCTTCTAGCTACCAATCACAAGACATTAGACTTTAAAACAACAATAGCAAGGCACCATCCATTTTAACAAGTATGCTGCTGGGAAGAATGAAAAATGATATCAAGATATTTCCAGCTCTTCACTCACTCACGTCATCTAAACAGGTGAGATATTAGGCAGACCATTTGGTTACGTACCTTTTCAATTTTCAACTTATTGAATACATCCTGAAGAACCTTGTAATTCTGGATCATATCGTATTCGGTTTTTGCATCAAAATTGACCTTTTATATACATCCAAGGCAGACATGTCAGTATCATACAGTAGCCATTAATCATTCTCACAATCTAAAGCAGATGAAAATTGAAACTAGATAAGAGAAAACTAACCTTATGCATTGGGACAGCTCCTGGGTATGTCATATCAATCATCTGACACTGCACAGCCCCGGAAGCAGCCTAGGCAGAACGAAAAACATGGGAAAAGGGATACTTTCACACTGAGATAATCACAACCACTGCAAAAACTTATAATGGGAAAAAATAATTTACCTAGCAATGAAATCAATATCACAATAATAAATAAATGACTTGCATCTGACTGAAAAAGCAATTCCGAGTTGAACAAATGTGGCTAGACATAATAATATGAGAGCTATTCAGAGAATCTCCCATGACTTAATCGATAAAATCAGTATGAGCATAACATAAACAATTTTGTTTCACTTGAATTCATACATAATCCAGTTCCCACAGTTATATCTAATTGCTATAGATTTTAAGCTTTGTAAACTAAGATTAAAAAAGAACAGCTTGCATTCCATGCTTCAAATGTACAAGGAACTTGTCAATCCTCAACTACAAGTACTAATCTGTCCAAAGTCAGTAGAATGTGACATTAACACAAAAACATTATGACCCTTTTCTTTCCTCGAGCAAAGGCAACAAAATTACTCCCGAAGGAAAATCCAAATCAGTATCATATGACATGGTTGGCCATTGCCTAGAAACCTCTATTTCCTGTTAAGAAATCCAACCAAAACCTGAAAAAAAAATGCAACTAAACAACATTCTTGGAAAATGTTTCGTGGTAGAAGCAAACTTCGATTCCTTTTTTCCAAGCATTTCTACAAAACTACGTTTATACTCCCATATTCTAACATTTTGCCATCATGAACAATGAAAAATCACAAAGAAAGAGATAGAGAAATTAGAAAACATAGCCTCCCTTTCTCCAAGGGAAAGAGGGGACCGAAGAGAAACTCAAAATGCACAAACAGAAAAAACCCACTTCAGGCATTACAATACAAACATTTCCCAAAGAACAAAAATTAGAAAAAAGGGTAAAAAGGAAAAGAGAGAACCTCTTCAATGCGAGAGAGATTGAGTTGAAGGCAATTGTTGATCCATGTCAAAATTTCATTCCTACCGACAAAGTAAGCACTGTCCATCATTCCAATATTGGAAGCCATAGTCGTCGGAAAGCAGTTCTCAGAAAACCCAAATCATAAGAAGGGGAAAGAAACAAAATGGGAAGAGCAGAGAAATGTTAAAATAAACTGGAAACGAAGGACGGCATTAAGGAGGAGGCGGCTTATGGCCGGATATTAAGGGGGAAACGCTGCTTGGTTCAAACAAATTTTTTATTTTTTTAAAAAACACCCATTTGGAAGATTTTAACATCTTCGGAAACGGAAGGTGCAATTGAACGGTGGAGGGAATTCACTGTTCCTCACCCACAACTAATTAGCGTTAAACCAAACAAAACCACCCTCATTAACCATTCTTTTAAATCCCAACTAATCAAATTAAAACTCAAATTCCTTTCCTTTTTTGCCTGGGATCTCATTTTCATCAAATTAAGGAATAATTAGTTTTGCAAAAAAAGAAAGAATCGTCGTAATTACATGGATCAAGCCACATAAATATTTTAAATTTAAAAAATAAACAAATAAAAAACATTGAACACCCTTGACATTGAATATTTCTAGTTTACCGTTCAGTATTTTTTTTTTTTTCTGGGTCACCTCCCAATAGGGGAAACAAAAACAACCGACCACCGACAAAAAATCGAATTTCTTCTAAAAGATATTGAATAAAAATAAAAATCCGTTAGAAATAGGATCGAATTAAATATTTGAATAATGAAAATAAAAATATTCGTTAGAAAGAATTTCTTTTACGACGTTATCCATAATATTTTTCTTCTTGTGGAGAACAAATTTCTTGTTAACAAGTTTTTTATTACAAAAAGTTTCCTCCTCCAAGTGATAAACAATGTCTTTACATTGTATAATTATATTAATTAAAGAGAAAAAAAAATCTCTTTTTTATCTCTAAATTTTGGGTCTAATTTCTATTTAGTTATAAATTTTAAAATATTATAATTTAATTCATAGATTTCAAAATGCTACAATTTTACATTGACAATTGAATTTTGCTTCAATTTGGTCCCTATATCTCGAGGTTTACACTTATATTTTCAATTTTTTACTAAATATTCAATTTCCGCCTTTTGGAGTTAATTTATGTTAATAAATTAAAAATCGTTAAAAGAATTATAATTTATTAAGTTTTACTATTTTTATCACTTTTAAAATTATATTTAAAAAATTTTACTTCTAATTATTTTAAATTAATTTTAAAAAATCACGTCAATGATGAAAATAAGTATTTAATGAAAATTTGAAGTTAAAGAATATAAAAGCTTGAAATTATGGACTAAATTGAAATAAAATTCAAAATTTAAGAACTAAAAGTATAACATTTTAAAATTTAGAAATCAAATAAAAATTAGAGTCAAAATCGAGGGACTAAAAGGTATTATTCCCTTTTAATTTTTTGACATTGTATTGTATATGAATTTTAATTGGTTTTAAGGAGTTTAATTTTTCTTCCTTGATTCAAACAAAGAATTGACCTTCATTAGGGTTGAAAGACATGAGGAGACTTTTGTATTAATTTTTTTGCTTTAGGAATCTAATAATTTTAACTTAATGGTAAAGTTGTATTGGAATATGTTATTGTAATAAGTTATATATGGCTAAGTATTAAAAAAAAAGTTAGAGAATTTGCCATTTTCTTAATTTGTTGTCAGTTAAGGAAGAAGTTGCCATTTTTAAAGAAATGTCTTTCAAATGAAATCTTTTCTTTATCAAAAAGTTATTCTTCTATATGGTCTATAGGAGCCAAATTAATGTATCTCACAACTTTTTTAGAAATTAATTAAAAATATGTAAATAAATCCAAATTGACAAGTGGGATGTTTATATGATGAAATTTTGCTTTGAAATTGGTTATTCTTTTGTCTTAAAATTTTTAATTTGTTGAACAGAGAGAAAAAAAAAGGGGTGCAAAGTGGGAAGCAAATGTTCTTTGCCCAAATGGAATGGAAAGGCTAAAGAAACAGTTAATGGGCAATGCGTGTGGTGTGGTTGGCATCCCATTTATTGTTTTTCTTTTATTTCTTTTTCCTTTTAAAAAATAATTAATAAAACAAATATTTTTAAGGTAATTTTCGAGAATAGAAAAATAAAAGGAACTATTTACACGAAATAACAAAATTTTAATCTTTTTTTTATAAAAGTTTATTGAAGTCTATCCGCGTCTATAGAAACTAATAGAAATCTATCACGGATAGATGTTTATCTTTTTTTTCTTTTCTTTTTTGCTATTTTTATAAATAGTTTGACATTTTTTTCTATCTATGAATTTTTTTTTTTTAATTTCAAGTCAATAAGCACACTAAATTATCTTCTTTCTTCGATTGGTTGGCATTTGGCATAACCTTAAGGTCTATATCAAAGGGGAAAATAATTCTTTTAAAATATGTTGTATTAATATTAAAGTTTCAAGTAGAATTGGTGAGAAACAATTATCCACTTGTCAAACGATGATGTAAGATATATCTCAATTTAACTTTATCGTAGATTCATTGTACAACGATTGTGACATAGAAGATCAAATCTCTAACTTCAAGAGAAAGAGTATATGTTAATTATCACCGAACTATAGGTAATTTGAAATATTGGTCGATATATATGTATATGGAACCGAATTTGACAACAATTGATATGACGTTTGTTTGTGTACAAGAAAGATCGATTGGATGTTGAGTCGAATTTTGAAACAAGACTTTTAGGAGGCTACTTCAGTCTTCTTCCTTCCATTCCTAATTTCCTAGCATATAGTACTTGGATTAGACCCTTTTCAATTGCATTTTCGTATTTTTTACCCTTTTATTATAAAAAGTTGGTATTAAGTTCTTCTTTATTAATTAGGTCAAGGATAACTTTCTAATTTGATTTTAGCACACTATTAATCTTATTATACATTCAAAATTATAGTTCATTTCAATCCAAATAAAAAAATTATATTTAAATTTTAGTCATCAAAACCCAAATACAGAAGTAAATATGACTTAACGTTCCGCGTAATAACTCTACCAAATGCAACCCTATTATTCCATTCTGGTACGGAAAAAAAAAAAAAAACAAAAGGTAACTTTAAAAATTTACTCTAGCTTTGGAAATTGATTGATTTATTTATTTTATAGTCTATTTCTTAGACTTTATTGCTTAAATCGTTACATCTACAGCTAATTCTTTGCATTTGGGCTTTTAGTAGAAACTCAGCCCAAACATGTACAGAAGTTAACAAATGGTTTTGAGCCTGTAAACGAAATTAAATTGGAAAATTGGAGCATTTATCAAATTTTAGGGTTTGATTTTGAAAAATGAAAAATCGACAAATAATAAGATTTATGATAACACAGCACTTGATCACGAATTTTCAAATCTCTGTTTTACTCTTACCTAATTCGTTACTTTAGTTAGACATGAAATTTAAATTTATATTGACTAGACAATTGGTTTTTCAAAATTTAGAATTGATTTTAGACCTATAACTGTAAGTTAGAAAATTGAAAATTTATTACTTTAGACACAATATTGAAAGTTTGGAAGAGACCTTTTTAAAATTAACCACTTTTAATTTTATACCAAATAATTAGGAACTAATAAGTTCTTGAAAGTCAAAATAAATTTAGCTACAATGGACCTCACAAATCTTTTAGATTAAAAGTTAAACTATTGTATGTATGCTCTCATCACTATGAATTTATTAATTTCATTGAGGACTTACAAATATATTTATAATATATTTATAATTATTTTTATTTGTATGATATAATAAGCATGTGATTATAAGATGTGGGATTTTTTCATGAATACGGATGACCTCTTTTCAATCGTGCATTTGACTTTTAACCCATCTTGCAAAAATATGTTTTATAACTTTTCACTGATATCATATAGCCTTTTCTGCATTGAAGATGACCTCGCATTTGAGTTGATATGTCTAATCTGATGGTCGATTGTCCATAATCCAATGACACTTCTAATCGTGAACTTCATATCTTAACGGATGTTGCTATCCACCATCATGGAGCTTTAGGGACGATTCACCGTCAAAGTTAAAAAGCATACTTTTGTAGTGCGGACTAAAAATGAGTGAATGTCTAATATATTTATCCTGGATGAAATCCCCACGTTGAGTGGAATAAATGAAAACGGTGGGTTTATCTTTGACTTTGACTCTGCCTTCCCCTTTCCCAAACTCAGAACCACTTGAAACTTCCTTCTCCACATTTCATCATAACAAATATCAATTTGATTTCAAGCTAGTCATGGATCAAATCAAAGCTCTCAAAGGCTATGGCAAAGTGACTCACCTCGAGCTCGAAGATCAAGTCCCTCCGCCGTCCAAAACCCCCAACCACAAATCTCTCCGCCTCACAGCCGCCATCTCCGCCGTCGTCCTCACCGCTCTCATCATCGCTTTGATCATCGTAGCCTACATCCACAACCCCACCACCGGCAACAAATCACCCAATTCGGCCGACACAATCAAAATCGTCTGTAACGTAACTCGTTACCCTAATTCCTGCTTCACCTCAATATTTTCTCTCAATTCCTCTCCAGAACCCGATCCCGAACTCATTTTGAAGCTCTCTCTCCAAGTTTCCCTCAACGAACTCTCGAATATGTCCCGATCGCTAAAAACCCTAGCCGCAGAGGGCGACGGGGGAGCAGCTTTGAAGGACTGCGAGAGCCAAATCGAAGACGCAATTAGTGAAGTGAATGACTCGGTGGCAGAAATGGAATCCGGCGCCGGAGAAAAGACGTTGACGGAGAGTAAGATCGGAAACATTCAGACGTGGATGAGCAGTGCGATGACGGACCAAGAGAGTTGTTTGGAGGGACTGGAGGAGATGGATTCGACGTCGTTTCAAGAGGTGAAGACGAGGATGAAAAAGTCTATTGAATACGTGAGCAACAGCCTGGCCATTGTCGCTAATATCCACGTCATTCTTGCGAATTTTGATATGCCACTTCACTAAATTAATTTTAAATTTAATCATGTCAATACCAATACGCGTTTGTTTCTGTGTTTTTTTTCTCCCTATAATAATAATAATAATAATAAATGTTTTCTTGTTCGTACTTGAAAATATGGTGTTTTGTTTAGAATGTTGATGGTTATCGTTTGTATTTATTTGAAAATAATATGTGAAGTTGTGACAATTGCTAGTTTGTGCCATAACGTTAATGTTTGGTATTTGTTTTATGCAAAGTTTAACTTCAGCATCTAGGATGGAATGTCAAAGTTCAAAACTTTGCACTATATAGATTTAGGTAAATATTATTTTCATCAATTTATTCATTTATTTATAAAGTAGAAAGTGTTTGGTTGGTAGTTTGTTCTCTTTATACATCAACTTTCTTTAAAGTCATTTTCATTTTTTATATTTTATCAAAGGTTTCGACAATTTTAAATTCATTATATGTTTCTCGTTACATCATTAATAATAAAATATTATTTATTTCTTTTTAAATAATATTATTTTAGTCCTCAAATATATTTATTGTTGATTTTCACATCGATTCACCTTTAAAATAATCAATGATGGGCATCAAATAAAAGTTAATGTATAAAGTGTAATAATATAAATAGATACATAGCTTCACATGAACATATCTCATTTGACATATAAAATATACACTCTCTCGAATCTCGACCAAGAAGTAAAAGTTTGAATATCTACCCTACACACATTATTGAACTAACTAAACAAAAAGAAAATAAAAACACCACAACAAATTCCTCACCAATTATTTATCTATACAAGTAAAAGTTTCTAAAATATCCCCCAGCTATGCATATTTTGAGAAGTCAGGACGTTGTAACCTTTTAGTTTTTTAAGCATTATTTCTATTTGGTCAATACATTTCAAAATGTTACATTCCTACCTTTGAATTTTGGGTTTAATTTCTATTTGGTTCATAAACTTTAAGATATTATAGTTTTACCTTTACATTTAAGTTTTCAATAATCCTCACTTTTAATCTTTAGTGTTAATTTATAATTAGGTTAGTAATTATAAATTAAGTATCTAGTTACATTTGTTTATAAATTTTAATAGTCACAAAAAATTAGTGAAAACTCTAATTTAATTATAATAGAAGAGTAACACAAATGAGTGAAAACTTAGTAATAGCATCTTAATGTATGACATAATGAAAATTAAATTCAAAATTCAAGAGTTAAAATGTAATATTTTGAATTATAGCGACAAAATAGAAACTAAATTAAGGAAAAATGATATTTTTTAAAATTAAATAGAAACTAAACTCAAAACTTAAATAATAAAATGATATTTTTGCCAAATTTAAAAGAGTCACCACCTTTCTAAATCTCTTAATTAATTACTATTATTTCAATGAGGGGGGAAAAGGGTGTTGTGTTGCATAGAATTAGATATACATATATTAAACATGAGACCAACATATATAGAAGAAGGATAGAAATAGAAAAATACATTTAATATAGATTATAGAATCCCACCACTTTTCTGTCTCACCTGTCGGTTGGTAATGCTATGAGACCAAACTCATCAGTTTCAAAATACAACACACAGTGAGACTAAGAAACTTCATCTCATTCCAACATTTTTCTTGTTTAACTAAGAAGAATAAGATCTTTAACCATCTCTAAGTCAACACCCATTGAATCCAGCTGCTTCCATAGCCTCTCACTTAAATCATCCACCTCCCTCTGCAATTTCTTTATATAATCACACGTCTCCTTCAATATATCCGTCGCGGATACCTGCATATACATGTTAAACCCACTACTAAACTCAAAAGCTTTATATCGTAAGTTAAAGAAGAGAGTGTGTATATATACCGATACCGCAGAGTCGTTGTCGGGCTTACGATTGAGGTGAGGGAGCAAAGTTTGCAATTTGAAGACGAGATTTTGAAGGTCGTCATCGGCTAATTTGGAGGAAGCCATGAATGAAAGAAAGCAAATAAAAAAGTTGGAAAGAGCAAAAAAGGAATGGTGTTTTAGGGAGGGGAAGAGTGAGGTTTTAAATAAAAAGGGAGGAAGATAAGTTGCAATCAGAGCCTGGCCCATTTGCTTACAAATGAACAGTGTAAAGCCCCACAATCAAAGCCCATTAGCTTACGACAATCCAACACCTGTCGTTTCTACCAGAAGATCCCTTCTACGGTCTCACTTTTGTTACGACAAATCAACGCAGCTTCTTCGGATATGTCGTTCCCATTGCCTTGTGTCATCTTTTTAATTTACGTCTCTTTTTTGGATTTTTATACACACACACACAAAATAAAAAAAGGGCAAAAGGGTTTCCAAAATCTTATTTGAAAATTCCCCAACTAACCATTGTTTTTAATTCATAAAACAAACTACCAATACCAAACCACATTCGTTGTTTCTTTCTCAAACTTTCATCTATGTGCCCATTTCAGCGACAAATCAAATGATTTTCCATTACAAAACATAGAGACAACTATTTGTGTAAATAATTCTTAAATATTTAATGTTGTCTGTCCAAGAATTAATACGGTTTTCTCAAAAGTCTAATGTTTGTTTTTATTCTATTAACGATAAGGGTTTTGTGGACAATTTTGTGTTTTTTTTTTTTTTTTTTTTTTTTGGAGAATGGTACAAAAGAAAAAGTGTCAGAAAAGGTACTGTATGAAACATATATAAAGTTATGAGTTAGGCTAAGGGTTATTTGAGTTCCTTCAAATCCAAATGAAATCTTTTATCTTTGAACCAAATCGTTCTCTCTTTGAATGGTCATTTCACCTCTACTTCCACCTTCTTTTTGTCTTTGTATTTCTAACCCTAAATTCTAATCTTCCAATTTTATTTCTTTGAGGTTATTTTTCATATCCTTACATTATTATTTTTTTTTTTCATTCCCACATGTTATAACATTTTAAAATTAAAAATTTGACATGATTGTAGTAGTTAAAGATTTTTGTTGTCAATATGCTATGGCCTTTACGTATCATGGTGAAACTGTTATTATTTCCATTTGTCATGTACAAACCATCGTTTTGGCTAATTTGTCTATATAGGTTGGATACTACTTTAGTTCTCGCTTGTCTATTGATATTACACACTTCATATATCCGAATTTTCATCCCCTATATTATTGTACTTAAAAGACACAAATAAAATACTCATAATTTTAGAAGGAAAAAAAATCACTTTTAAGTTATGCTAGAGAAGATGTTGTCTATGGTTGTAATATACTAAAAGGGAAAAAGAACGAACAACTTTGGTTTAAATTGAGGAAGGACATCCATAAAAGTTGTGGTCATGATTTTGATTATTCACTTTGAGATCATCTGCTTAATTTAATATTGTATTTTTTTTTTAATTCAATAATTGCAGGGTAAAAGTTTGAACTATTAACTTTTAAAATGATGTACGTAATTGATGTTTATTATGGTACTATGGTTATCTTTTTATATCAACAACTTGGGGCGTTTGGGGCAAGGATTGTCCTAAAACTATAATAACCATCTCTTAGTACAGTAAATATTATTTCAAAATCCTCAATTAGCTAAAGTCAACATTATTTCAAAATTTACATTTTTTATAATTTTATTATTTACTACAGTTTTTACTATTTTGCCTTCATCATTTTTTTTATAATTTTTTTGTTACAGTATTTACTATTTTTTTGTCAAATTAAAATAATTTATGCCTCAAACACATACTATAATAAACCAAATTAAAATAATCTATACCCTAAACACAAATTATTATAAATCAACTCCTTGCCCCAAATGACTCCTTTATTTATATATATCATGTGGCACCATTATATAATTAATTTTCATTTGCTAATCTTCTACCTTGTGCACATATTATTGTAGTACCTATTTTGACTATAGCTACTTGGACAGTTAATTTTACTAGTAAACTACATCACACCCATTGATCATTGAAAGTAGTAATTTTACGTGGTTAATTTTTTTTTCCCTTTTTAGATTCAATGTACATAGGTATTAACATCGGAGTGAAATTATTGTACACTTGCAAATAATTTCTTGAAATAGTTCACAATTTTATGCCAAAGAAACTATTTAATTATTCTACAAATAAAATAAAGTATTCTAGATAAAAAGTGGATACGAAAAAGAATCAATTATATATATATATATAGCTCAATGATAATTGACATGATCTTCTTTTTTAAAAGCAGGAGGTTTATCCCCCATCCCCATACTTATTATACTAAAAAAAAAGTCACTTCATATAATTGAAGTAATAAGGATAGGATTGAGTTATTCAGTTCATTGATCTTTTCATTCATATGGTTGCCCTTTCATTACTTTTTCATGAATGATGATTTTAATTTGTTTCCATGTGTCATATGGTGACTAAAACTAAGTGCCAATGCCAATTTAGTACTATATATATGTACATATTATATTGGTCCATTACCTATTATAATTAGGCATGTGAGTGCATTAAAAAAAACAAAATATATAACTTTGATCCAAAATTTGAATTTGAATTATATTTGGATTATTGAATTCTCAAACTCAACAATTTTACTTTTAAAGGAAGAGTTGACGTGACACCTATTTTTTTATTACTTTTTTTCTTGCTTTCTCTCTTTCCATTTTCTTCATCTTCTTCTTCAAATCAATGGATCGATGGGTTTCTCGTTGACAACAAGAGATGAGGGTTGTCAACAACCATCGAAAAGGAAGAGATAGAAGAAAGAAGAAAGAAGAGAAGGAAAGAAATTTTTTTTAAAAAAAAATGGAAAAACGTTTTATTTCTGTTTTAAAAAGTGAAAACATATTATTTTAGAAATAAATTTATTATTTTTAATAATAACTATTGCCATATAAGCTCGAAAATTTTGAGATCCAAATACAAAATACATAATTCTATATATCAATTAGAATTTAAAAATCAAGCTAAGCTGACTTAGCGATATTGAGAAAAACAACCTTCTTATTAGTACAAAACGTAAAACAAAGAAACAAAATCATGCAAACCATTTAGACTCAACAATTAAACATAATTTATATGTTTCATAAATATGAAGAATTTAAATTAAAACAAAATAAGGACATTTCTTTTTAGGAATTTAAAATTATTACATACACTTTCAAAATTTTATATAGATTAAAAATTTCTTGTAGTCCTTAAACTTTCATAAAAATAACAATTTAATCTCTGAATTTTGTTTTGTAATGGTTTAGTCTCTAAATTTTGTATCTAAACTTTACTATATAATAATTTAGTCCTCGTACTTTAAAATTTGTAATGATTTAGTCCTTATTATAGAAATTAGTGTGAAAATTTAATGAGATTTCTTACTAAATCAATTAGAGACTCGATAATTTTATTAAATACAAAATCTACATTATAAAATAATAAAAAATGACATCAAATATTGATATTTTTTTTTACGTTGGAGACTAAATTGTTACATACCAAAGTTCATAGACTAAATTGATATAAACTTAAAAATATAAGAACTAAATCGCTACGAATCAAATTTCAGAGACTAAATTGTTATTTATACGAAAGTTTAGGAACAAAAGTGTTTTTTAACCTTATATATATATATAAAATAAATAAAGGGTAAAAGCTATTTGGACAAAAGGAAGCCGCCAACCTAGTAAGAGAAGAGGGAGAGGAACGACTTTTGAGGATCAATCAGAAAGTATAATATTACTCAAATTCCAACTGCCTTTATTTTCAATTTAATAATAAATTTTTAGAAGTGTTCAAAAAAATCTAATTAATTCAACGTAATCCATACGATTTAGATTGAGTTATCAACTCATTTGAGTTGAATTGAATTCAAATAAATGAAAATTTTATGAATTAGATTAGTTCATAGGTTCACCTAAAGTAACTCGAATCAATTCGAACCTATTATTAATCTCAAAAAGTATGTTTCTCTTACATATGATGCAATCATATATATACAATTTTTGTTTTAAATGTATTTATTTTCATGATTTTTGTGTATAATTTATTTTCCTACAACTCCTAAAAACAATTTTTTAGTACTCCGGTAAGAGAACGTTCATAATCTAAATTGAAATTTAATTGTTAATCTTAATTCAATATATAAAAATAACTAAATCAAATATTAATCTTAATTCAATATATAAAATTAACTAAATCAAATGTTTACGCATTAACATTTTACTTTTTTTGGAACAACAATTTAAATAAATGACTCAAATCAACTTGAACCAATCCAACCCAAATGTTTCATGGTTGAGTTGAGTTTATTATTTAAAAGAACACCCCTAACAATTTTATTTTCTTTTTTGTTAAAGAATTGAGAAATAAAAGAAGAACAAAAAATTGTAAAGCAAAAAAGTATGGACAATGAAGTTTATATAATTTATCATTTATCAAGAATGTGTTAGTTACGTCTATATATATAGAGGAATAAGAATTTACTAGAATTTATAGATTGAACTATTATAAAATGTAGGATGATAATTGTAAATAAGGTAGATAGGATAAATAAGAATGGAAGTTAGGTATTAAGTGTATGAAAATTGGAGAAAGGTTAATGAAAAAGAAATAAATAAATAATAGAAAAGAAAGGGTCCTGTGAATGGGGCAAGCTGTGTTAATGTGGAGAGGGCCCAGTCACCAAATATAAAGGGCATAAATTTTAATTTCACTGACGTTGCAATTGTAAGTAAATCCAATAATTGTGTATTTCCGTCCTAATTTACCAAACCTCTCTGGATGTTATGCCCTAATTTTCAGGGCAGACTACCCCACCAAACTGAACTCAAGGGACGGGCCACGTCACCTTACTGTGGCATACCTAAATAAATAACCAGTACCTCACGAGTCACGCAGCCACTTCAGTTCAAACCACATTAAAATGCTTCTAATTTTTTGTCCTTTTTTTTTTTTTTTTTTTTTTTAATAAAAAAAACAATTTGCACTCTGTGCTGCTAAAAACTATATATTCTTTAAAAAATAAATAATAACAATAGTAATAATAAGGAAAGGAATATTAATTTATCATTATCATTATCATTATTATTATTCATATATAGACAACAACGGTTGTCAGTTGTTGAGCAAATAATGATATTACAAGAATCTCCCTCCCTCTTTTTCTCTTTAACCCCCACCTGATTGAGTTGATTTGAACCACTTTTCTGTTCTTTTCCCTCCCCCCCTCTTTTTTAATTTATGGGACCATATTTTTCCATGGTTAAAAGGCAATAATTAGGAGTTATATGAGTTTCAATCATATTCAAATCTTAATGTAAAGATATTTAAAAGTTTGGCTAATGAAGGGGAAAAAAAAAAAAAGGTACAGAGAAGAGATCTAAATGTTAAGAGAAGGGGGGAGGGAGGGGCCAAGGGCAGGTAGTTTAGAAAGTGAGAAAGAAGGGAAGGGTTAATGAGCTGTGCACCACCGCTACAGTTTTCAGGTGGGCTCTTTCAGCCCATAAGTACGCCCCACGACCCTTTGTCCGCGGGGGGGGAGGAAAGCTAGCCCAGTGCTGCAACTGCAACTGCAGCAGCAACCCCAGTTTCTCTTCCTTTTTTTTTTTTCCCCTTCCCTCTTCTTCAACATACCCCAAACTATATGACATTATCAGGTAACTCGGATAATATATGAAGGTTGAGGGCTAATTTCTATTTGGTATCGGAAGAAGTGCCAATTCAGTATCGAAATATGCCAAGGAAGTTGATGAACTGATAATTGGGGGTCACTTAACAGATAGGTGAAAATGCAAACTAAATAAAGCAATTTTGGGTTGCCTGACATTGGCATACAGAGGTTTCACTGTATGGTTAAGATTGGATACAATGTCTACAGGGAGTATTTATATATATCTATAATCATAGGATGAGAGAGCGGATGCTGATAAGGATTCTAGTTGCTGAGACCCCCCTCCCTTACTGAAAAGGATCCTGTTCTGGCCACTAAAAGCACCCAGTTGGAAAATATTTCAAGAAATTCCCAATCCCTTTCATGGTTTTGGTTAGGATTTATTTCTCTCATTATTTCAATCAAAATCACAAAAAAGTGGAAACCCAAAAGTATGCAGCTCTCATATGCTATTTCAGTTATTGTGATAATGGGAAAGGAGAAGGATTACAGATACACATTATACAGTCCTCTTTAATTTTTCTTTTCTTTGCTTCTTTTTCGGTTTTTACGCACTAATTGCTTGCTTTGGGGGGTGGGGGCTTTGTTTTCAATTTCAAAGGAAAAGATGAGGCAGCTATTGCAAAATTATTTCACTTCACAATTCAGTAATTTCGATTTGAATTTGTGCACATAGTCAAAAACAACCTAAAAACATGCATCAGCACTTCAGATTATTTGTTTGACTGTTCTAAATGATACGGACATATGAGAATATCTCACAGTAAAGGAAAAACAGAGGGGAGGGGGAGGGAGGAGATAATGCAATAAATAGAAACAAGAGAAAGATTTTACCTCCTTCAATTGGACCTATTCTATCTGTGTTTAAATATCACCGCAATTTCCACAGCAGCAGAAGGCAGAGATAGCTTGCCTTGAAAAGTGAGGATCATGGAGAAGTCCTTTATGAAATGACTCCAGACAGCACAGAGGATTGTTAAACATACTGGACGCCTCAGCATCCCATGACTGCACAGTTATACACAAAATTACCTAACTGCCTGCTGGCAAGCACACCCCAATGCAGCTGGCCTTGATCTGGGGCCCAAGAGTATATCTCAATCATACGTCCACCTAAAGCCCTCGGTCCACCAATGACGATTAGTCGATCTCCGCAAGCCCTAAATGCCAACCCCCAACCATTTGTTGAGACCACACGCTCGGGCAATCGACCTACAGCCACCCACACTTTTCTTGCCTTGTCATATCTTTTGACCTCCCTATGTGCATAATCTGCAGCATACAAATTATCATTTACAACTGCAACCAAAGGAGGTGCCTCAACTGCAGCAACTGACACAGCAGCCCCATCACCAGCATCTCGCCCTGGGTACATATTAGGTATCTCACGCCACGTCCGAGTCTTCAAATCATATTCTTCACCACAAGTAAGATTTGTGTTACCTGCCCCAGTTCCGCCAATCACGTAGAACTTTCCCTCAAGAAATACTGCAGAGCACATTTTCCTCGCTTTATTCATTCTAGGAAGAGTGACCCAAGTTCCTGTCTCAGAATTATAAAGCTCAGCTGAGTTCAGGAGATTCCCTTTTGGGTCACAACCACCAGCTAGTATTGCAACTTCACCAAGACTAGCAGAACCAAACAGAAACCTGGGTGTATTCATATTCATCCCAGATGACCATGTGTTATTTAAAATACTGTATCTATATATAGCTTGGGACATTGTTTCCTTCCCAAAAACAAGAAGTTCAGTCCCAACAGCCAAGGACTCCTTGTCAGATGACATGAAACATTCATTTGATGCCATTATAGGCAAACGCATCCATCGGTTAGAGTTTGGATCGTATGCATCCCATTCAAGAAGGCTACAGGAGAAATAAATCCAATGTTCAATGATGCCCATCTGCCTCCGTAGTTTATAAAGTTCACCACTCGTAATAAGAGATCGGAAGCCCCGATTCAATAAGGCGATTGAGCCATATTCTGATCTTGAGCAGTAGAGGAGACAATTAATTGACATGTCCCGACCAAGCTGGTGGATCAACGAACCTGAATCCGACTGTTCTCCACCGCAATGCTGCTTATCCTGATCGTCAACTAAGGGTGCTAGAAGCTCTAAATCTTCCCCTCCATTGTTAGCATCATCTATCAACTTGCATGACTTTTTTGCTGAAGGTTGTTCCATATCTTCTAAGTGATGCTTCTTATCCGTCAGCTCTATCACACGGAAAGTATTGTAAACCCATTTGCTCTCTTGTTCGCAAGAGCTAGGCAAGTCCCTTGAGATGAGATAAGATGGACCCTCCAACATGTTTATGGATTTTTGAAATGGGACGCAAATGAATCGACCCTCTTACAATTAGCAGTATTAAAATGCAATGTCAGTGAACAATGAAAACAGAATGTTAATTCCTTAACGATTCCATGCGAATGACAGTGTCAACTAAGTTGCTAATATGAATGGTAATTAAAAAAGAAAATGCGTAGCATAGTGTTACAAATATGTCAATAGTGCATCCAGCAGGGAAAATCATTGAACAATTTCCAACAATTGAATTCAGAACGAAACCTAAATGCATGCAAGCAACAGGAACAGATCGAGAAACATATTATGTGCATGCCCATCTAAAACAAGAACCACAATTAAACTTACACAGACAAGAAGCAATCAAAAACAACAATTGTCAAAACCTAAAATCAAGATCTTGAGATCAAGTCGGGCATAGGCATGACTAAATAATCGAAAAGGGGAAAAGGGTTCAAGCAGAAAGCATTCATAAGAAATGCAAAAACATAATTGAAGCCAATCTAAACTCACAACTTCATTTCCGGTAGTGAAAACACAATACAAAAGAAAACAAAAAAATCCCATTGGAGCTAATTATGGTATTAACCGAAGAAGCCGTTCATCCTTCTATTTCCTAGCAGTAATTACAAATTGAGTGGGTGCCCAGAGAAGCAGGAGGCAAAAACTACAAACCAAAAGATAATAACAATAATCAAAGCGAAAAAAGAAACAACGAAAGAAACAGAGGTAGAGCTTACAAATTGGATAAGAAGAGGGCGGAGAAGGGGTTGAACTGGGTGGAGGAGTGAGTTTATTTGTTGTTTGTGTTGAAAATCAAAGACCCAAATGCTTCTCTATCCCACTGTGGGCTGTGGCTACAGATTCTCTCTTTTGCTTCTGGAAATATTCGGTGTGTGTGTGTTTGGGAGAGAGAGTATTACACTTACCATTAAATATAAGATTACTGAAAAAATTAGTTAATTAATTAATTATTTTTTTCTTGGAAATTATTTTTGGTTTTTACAATAACAGAAAAAGGGGATTGGGTTGTAAAAAGTGGGGCCTACAATGCGGTGTAACCGTGCAAGAATCGCCGTTTTGAAATTACGGAACGGGGTTTGAACCTTGCAAGGTAACTGAAGAAGTGAAGGCCTCTTCTCCCACTCGCCGTTTCTTCACGCTTTCAACATTTGGACTTTCCCTCTTTTTCTCTCTCTCATTATTTCATTTTCAACCTCTATTCAAATTCATCTGTTTCTTTCTTCTTTTCCTTCCATTTTTTCAGATTTTTTTTTTTCCTATACAGACAAAATATAACTGAATTCATTCTATTTCTTTTAACTTCTATTGTTTTTTAACATTTTAAATTATTATTATATTATTATCTTCACTTATACGTTTCCTAACACTCTTTCTACCTTCTACAAAAGCATGCAATGAACTTTTCATATTTACTTTTATTCAAATTTTTATCCCTACTTTTCAAGAATTCACGACTCTTTTGACACATATACATTTATATTATTTTTATTTAATTCAACAATATACGAGCTTAACCACATAATTAACACTATATGTTTTATGTCAGTTGAATCATGTTCATGTAAGTCATGAATACACTATTACGCTTCGTTAAATATTGAAAATTTATTATTATGTACGTTAGAAAAATATCTTTATAGAGAAACTACCGTATAATCCTTCTTTTCTTTTTTAATTATGTTACCGTTTATATATTATTGAGTGATCAACATACAAAATCTAGAAAACCTTAGATAGATTTTGTTCATTTTTTGGTATTGTTTTATTACCAAGTTTGGACAACGTCCGACAAATATACCAAGAAAAAGATATCGTTTGTCGGTTAATAATGATGTGTTGTGTTATGTTCAATTCACCTTTTATATTATGAAAAGGTATCACACGTCTCACAATTTGTCGTCATTCGTGAAATTTGAGGATATGGGAGAAGAATGTGCTTTTTTTCAAATATGAAACTATCATCTTAACGCTCGCATATGCATGTATTACATTGATTTATTATACTCTAGATTAAAATAATCGACATTCAATTCGAACATAAACTCATATAAATTATCATCTCAAAAATTGATGATTCAATCCTCACTTTATAATTATCGTACTCTAAAAAAATTGAAAGATTGATGAACTTATAAAATAATGAAAATTAAAAATTAATCTGTAAATAAGACAAGAAATATGAGAGAATGCATTTTCCTTTTAAGAATTTATAAGATGTTTTTTTTTTTTCAATTGATGCAATTTCTTTAAGAACGGTTATATTTACATTCATGTATAGGCTCTCTTTTTAAATATAAAAAAATATTAAAAAATATTTACATTGCAAACAAATTTTAATTAGAACTTTTTGCTTAAAATATAAATAATTTTAAAATTTTTCTATTTATAAGAATTTTCCTTCGTGTATTTCTCTTTTCTTTTTCAAATTTCTCAGATGCTTTTTTTCCAAATATAACTAAATTCATTATTCTCATTTTACTTTATTTGTTTTTTTTTTTTTCATTTGACACTAATATAAAATTGTTATCTTCACTTATATGTTTTGTAAAACGTTCTTCCCACCTTTTAAAAAAACTTTAGAATTCATGTAATGAACCCTTCATTTATGTTTTTATTCAATTTTTTCTTTTTAACTATTTAAAATGCTATGAAACTCTTTGATCAAATATACATTATTGTTATATTATTATTTTGTACATAATATGTGGGGTCAAAATTTGAATATCTAATTAATCACTTCGCAGAGAGTGTATACTTTATATTAGTTGAGTTATATTGATGTGGACACGAATAAACTATTGTGCTTAGTTTAATATTAAAAATTTATTATTATTTTCATGAGAAAATATCTTAATTATAGAGAAGCTACTATATAATTTTTCTTTTTTACGTTACCGTTGATATGCTAGCTAAGTTGACACACAAAATCTTACATAGATTTCGTTTGTTTTTTGTAATGTTTTATAACCAAGTCCAGAAAATGTCCAACAAATCTAGTACCTAAAAAATAAGAAATCGTCATTTGATACGTTAATTCATCTTTTATATCAAAAAAACGCATCACACTTTGTCGTCATTAACGAAATCTGATGATAAGAGAACAATAGACGTTTTTTTATAAAAAAAATGAAATTACTATCTTCACTTTGATCTATTAGCATTACATTAATTACTTATACTCTAAGTTAGAATAATTGACGTCAATTCGAACTTTTGCTCACTAGATAAAAGTAGTCATTGTCATCTCAAAGGTCAATGATTCAAACTCAACTTTTACAATAATTAAACTCTATTCTTTTTCTTTCTTTCTTTCTTTTCTTTTTTTTTTTTTTTTTTTTTTAATGATTGCAAACTTAAAATACGTAATTGTAGATTAATGAAAATTAGAAATTAACATGTAAATTAGTTACAAAATATGAAATATTAGAGAATGCATTTTCCTTTTAAGAATATGTAAGATGATTTTTTCTAAAAAAAAAAAATCGATTGAATTTTTAATTTGAGAGAATGCAATTGCCTTACGAATTGGCTATATTCAAATTCATGTATTTCTTCTCTTTTCCCCACCCCAATTTTTTCATATGATTTTTTCACATACAAACAAAACATAATTGAATTTATTATTCTCTTTTAACTTCATTTGTTTTTTTTTTTCCTTTTTCAATTGAAACTAATACAAAATTGTTATCTTCATATATACATTTTGTAACGTCCTTTCCACCTAAAAAAGCTTCAAAATTCATGTAATAAACCCTTTATTTTTTATTTTGTTCAATTTTTTTTTTACACAAAAGTTTGTGAGATTCTTTTACCACATATACATTATTATTATATTATTATTTGGTGCTAATATGTGGGGTGAAAATTTGAATATCTAATTATTTACTTAGTCGAGAGTGTATAATTTATATCCGCTGAGCTATGCTCATGTGAACTACGAATATACTATTATGCTTAGTTCAATATTGAAAAATTATTATTATTTTCATAAGAAAATATCCTAATTATAGCGAAGATACTACATAATTTTTCTTTTTTAGGTTACCGTTTTGACACACAAAATCTTAGATAGGCTTTATTCGTTTTTTGTAATATTTTATTACCAAGTCCAAACAATGTCCAAAAAATCTATTACCTAAAAAAGAATATATCATCAGTTGATTCTATAATGATTCATTATATTAATTCATCTTTCATATTAAGAAACTGTTGTTGATTCATCTCACACTTTATCATCATTCACCAAATCTGATGATAAGAGAACAATAATTTTTTTTTTTTTAAAAAATGAAATTTCTATCTTTACCTTGATATACATACATTACATTAATTCATTATACTCTAAATTATAATAATTGACAATAATTCGAACTTATGTTCACTAGATAAATGTAGTAATTGTTATCTCAAAGGTCAATGATTCAAACCTGATCTTTATAATTATTGAACTATATTTTTTTAAAAAAAATGATTGATGACTTAAAATATGTGGTTATAGATGAATGAAAATTAGAATTAATATGTAAATGAGATACAAAATATGAAATATTAGAGAATGCAATTTACTTAATTTCTAAATGATTATTAAAAAAAAAAAAAAATACTCGAATGAGTTTTTTAATTTGAGAGAATGCAACCGCTTTAAGTGGCTATATTCAAATTCATGTATTTCTTTTTTTTCTCCAATTTTTTCGTTTGGTTTTTTCATATACAAACAAAACATAACTGAATTCATTATTCTCTTTTAACTTCATTTTTTTTTTTTACTTTTTCAATTGCAGCTAATATAAAATTGTTATTTTCATTTATTCGTTTTTAACATTCTTTCCACCTTCTAAAAAAACTTCAGAAATCATGTAATGAACCCTTCATTTTGTTTTTATTCAATTTTTTTAGTCTTCAAAAGTCTGCCAGACTCTTTTAACACATATACATTATTATTTTGTGCATAATATGTGGTGTGAAAATTTGATTATCTAATTAATCACTTAGTTGAGAGTGTATACTTTATATAGTTGAGCTATGCTCATGGGAGCCACGAATATACTATTATGCTTAGTTCAATATTGAAATTTATTATTATTTTCATGAGAAAATATCTTAATTATAGTGAAGCTACTACATTATTTTTCTTTTTTAGGTTACCGTTTTGACAACAAAATCTTAGATACGTTTCGTTCGCTTTTTATAATATTTTATTACCAAGTCCAGACAATGCCCGACAAATCTATTACCTAAAAAATAAGATATCATTAGTTGATTCTATAATGATTCATTACATTAATTCATCTTTTATATCATGGAACGTTGTCGACTCATCTCACACTTTGTCATCATTCACGAAATTTGACGATAAGAGAACAATCGACTTTTTTTTTTTTGCACCTTGATATATAGACATTACATTAATTCATTATACTCTAATTATAATAATTGACGTCAATTCGAACTTATTCTCACTAGATAGATGTAGTAATTGTAATCTCAAAGGTCAATGATTCAAACTCGACCTTTACAATTATTGAACTCTATTTTTTAAAATGATTGACGACTTAAAATATGTACTTATAGATTAATGAAAATTAGAAATTAATATGTCAATGAGATACAAAATATGAAATATTAGAGAATGCATTTTACTTAATTTGTAAGATGGTTTTTTAATTCGAGAGAATGCAATCGCTTTAAGAAATGACTATATTCAAATTCATGTATTTCTTTTTTTTCCCCCAATTTTTTCGTATTGTTTCTTTACATACAAACAAAACATAACTATATTCATTATTCTCTTTTAACTTTCATTTGTTTTCTTTTTACTTTTTCAATTGAAACTAATATAAAATTGTTTTCATTTATTGATTTTGTAACATTGTTTCCACCTTCTACAAAAGCTTCGAAATTCATGTAATGAACCCTTCATTTTTTTTTTAGACTTCAAAAGTCTGTGAGACTTTTTTAACATATATACATTATTGTTACATTATTATTTTGTGCATAATATGTGGGGTGGAAATTTGAATATCTAATTAATCACTTATTCGAGAGTGTATACTATATATCAGTTGATCTATACTTATGTGGGCCACGAATATACTAGTATGATTAGTTCAAGATTGAAAATTTGTTATTATTTTCATGAGAAAATATCTTAAATTATAGCGAAGCTACTACATAATTTTTTTTAGGTTATCGTTTTGACACACTAAATCTTAGATAGGTTTCTTCATTTGGTAATATTTTATTACCAAGTCCAAACAATGTCCGACCAATCTATTACCTAAAAAAGAAGGTATCGTTAGTTGATCTATAATGATTCATTACATTAATTCATCTTTCATATCATAAAACGTTGTCGACTCATCTCACACTTTGTCATCATTCATGAAATCTGACGATAAAAGAACAATAGACTTTTCAGGAAAAAAAAAGTGAAATTACTATCTTCACCTTGATCTATATACATTACATTATTTCATTATACTCTAAATTATAATAATTGACGTCCATTCAAACTTATGCTCACTAGATAAATGTAGTAATTGTAATATCAAAAGTCAATGATTTAAACCCGACCTTTACAATTATTGAACTTTATTGTTTTTTTTTAAAAAATGATTGACGACTTAAAATTACTTATAGATTAATGAAAATTAGAAATTAATATGTCAATGAGATACAAAATATGAAATATTAGAGAATGCATTTGACTTAATTTGTAATTAGATGATTTTTTTTAAAAAAAAAATTCTCGGATGATTTTTTTAATTTGAGAGAATGCAATCGCTTTAAGAATTGGCTATATTCAAATTCATGTATTTCTTTTTCCCCCAATTTTTTCGTATTGTTTTTTCACATACAAACAAAACATATAACTTAATTCATTATTCTCTTAGTCGAGAGTGTATACTTTATATCAGTTGAGTTATACTAATGTGGACCACGAATATACTATTATGCTTAGTTTTGGAAATTTATTATTATTTTCATGAGAAAATATCTTAATTAACTGAATTCATTATTCTCTTCTAACTTCATTTGTTTTCTTTTAACTTTTTCAATTGAAACTAAATAAAATTGTTATCTTCACTTATTGGTTTTGTAACATTCTTTCTACCTTCTAAAAAAGCTTCAGAATTCATGCAATGAATCCTTCATTTTTTATTTTATTCAATTTTTTTTAGTCTTCAAAAGTCTCCGACTCTTTAACACATATACTTTATTGTTATATTATTATTTTGTACATAATATATGGGGTGGAAATTTGAATATCTAATTAATCACTTAGTTGAGGGTGTATACTTTATATAGTTGAGCTATGCTCATGTGAATCATAAATATACTATTGTACTTCGTTTAATATTGAAATTTATTATTATTTTCATAAGAAAGTATCTTAATTATAGAGAAACTACATCATTTTTCTTTTTAGGTTACGATTGATATGCTATCTAAATTGACACACAAAATTTTCAATAGATTTCGTTCGTTTATTGTAATGTTTTACTACAAAGTCCAGACAACGCCCGACAAATCTATCACCTAAAAAGGAAGATATCATTAGTTAATTCTATAATGATTCATTACGTTAGATCATCTTTCATATCATGAAACGTATCACACTTTTTCGACTCATCTCACATTTTATAGTCATTCACGAAATTTGATAATAAGAGAACAATAGACTTTTTAAAAAAAGGGAATTACTATCTTCACCTTGATCTATACACATTACATTAATCCATTATATTCTAAATTATAATAATTGACATCAATTCGAACTTATGCTCACTAGATAAATGTCGTAGTTGTCATCTCAAAGGTCGATGATTCAAACCCGACCTTAACAATTATGGAACTCTATTCTTTTCTTCTTCTTCTTCTTTTTTTTTTTTTTTTGAAATGATCAACGATTTAAAATATACGCACTTATAAATTAATGAAAATTAGGAATTAATATGTAATTGAGATACAAAAATATGAAATATTAGAGAATGCATTTTACTTAATTTGTAAGATGATTTTTTTAATTTGAGAGAATGCGATGAATTAGCTATATTCAAATTCATATATTTCTTTTTTTTTTTTCTCCCCAAACTTTTCGTATGATTTTTTCACATACAAGCAAAACATAACTGAATTCATTATTCTCTTTTAACTTCATTTTTTTTCATTTTACTTTTTCAATGGAAACTTATATAAATTTGTTATCTTCACTTATACGTTTTGTAACAATCTTTTCATCTTCTAAAAAGGCTTCATAGCAACTATAAAATATAAATATAAAAAAATATTAAAAAATATTTACACTTTACTTTATATTAGTTGAGTTATGCTCATATAGGCATGAATACACTATTATGCTTAGTTTAATAAATCGAATGCAAATAATAGGTAGAAATAAATCGACGCCAAGATATATAGTGGTTCAACCAGTTGGGTCTACATTCACTTTTGAGAACCAACTTGAATTAATTTTATTAATGAGCAATAAAGAATTTTACAGATTACAGATAATCAACGAAATCATCGATCTGTAATTTCAGTATCCATTGATACCGAAGATCCGCACACAATGTCGTCTCTGAATAAGCAAACCCATGCGCTGAAACGGAACTGATCGGCGCATCCACGCGCTAAACCGGAGCTGACCAACGCACCCATGCGGTAAACTGGATCTGACCAGCCGCTGCTCTTCCAGTCGACACCCAACGTCGAGTCGAGCAGCTCCTCGATCGGCCGCTGACAGAAACCCACACCCGACGGCTTCAGCGGCACTTCTTCAACTGCGGCATTTTCGTGTCTATCCCAGACGGCAGACGGCGGCTTCTCATAGGCGGCTTCTGCTCTCGTTTTTCCCTTCTTCAGCGGCTGCTCCTCGGTTTCTCTCCCAGGTGGCTGTCACATTTTTCTTCAGCCCCAATTACACGAATTCAGGCCCTATTTTGGAGAAGATGGGATAATTACAAGTTTGCCACTGTTCATTAATTACAAGAATGCTATTGAGTCTTTAATTTTTTCAAAAACCCAATAAAACCCACTTGAATACCTTGTTATTTTCTATAATATTAAAATTTTATNATCACTTCGCAGAGAGTGTATACTTTATATTAGTTGAGTTATATTGATGTGGACACGAATAAACTATTGTGCTTACTATAATATTAAAAATTTATTATTATTTTCATGAAAAAATATCTTAATTATAGAGAAGCTACTATATAATTTTTCTTTTTTACTTTACCTTCGATATGCCAACTAAGTTGACACACAAAATCTTAGATAGATTTCGTTTGTTTTTTGTAATGTTTTATAACGAAGTCCAGACAAAGTCTGACAAATCTAGCACCTAAAAAATAAGAAATCATCATTTGATTCATATTGATTCATAATGATTCATTACGTTAAATCATCTTTCATATCAAAAAACGTATCACACTTTGTCAACTCATCTCACACTTTGTCGTCATTCACGAAACCTGGTGATAAGAGAATAATAGACTTTTTTTTTAAAAAAAAATGAAATTACTATCTTCACTTTGATCTATACACATTACATTGATTACTTATACTCTAAGTTAGAATAATTGACATCAATTCGAACTTTTGTTCACCAGATAAAAGTAGTCATTGTCATCTCAAAGGTCAATGATTCAAACTCAACCTTTACAATTATTGAACTTTATTCTTTCTTTCTTTCTTTCTTTCTTTTTTTTAATGATTGAAGACTTAAAATACGTAAATGGAGATTAATGAAAATTAGAAATTAACATGTAAATGAGTTACAAAATATGAAATATTAGAGAATGCATTTTCCTTTTAAGAATTTGTAAGATGATTTTTTCTAAAAAAAAAAATTGAATTTATTTTTAATTTGAGAGAATGCAATTATCTTAAGAATTGGCTATATTCAAATCCATGTATTTCTTCTTTCCCCCCAATTTTTTCATATAATTTTTTCACATACAAACAAAATATAACTGAATTTATTATTCTCTTTTAACTTCATTTGTTTTTTTTTTTCAATTGAAACTAATACAAAATTGTTATCTTCACATATATAGGTTTTGTAACGTCCTTTCCACCTTCTAAAAAAACTTCAAAATTCATGTAATAAACCCTTCATTTTTTATTTTATTCAATTTTTTTTTACAAAAAAATTTATGACTCTTTTACCACATATACATTATTATTTGGTGCTAATATGTGGGGTGGAAATTTGAATATCTAATTATTTACTTAGTCGAGAGTGTATACTTTATATCAGCTGAGATATGCTCATGTGAACCACGAATATACTATTATGCTTGGTTCAATATTGAAAATTTATTATTATCTTCATAAGAAAATATCCTAATTATAGCGAAGATACTAGATAATTTTTCTTTTTTAGGTTACTGTTTTGACACACAAAATCTTAGATAGGTTTTATTCGTTTTTGGTAATATTTTATTACCAAGTCCAAACAATGTCCAAAAATCTATTACCTAAAAAAGAAGATATCATTAGTTGATTCTATAATGATTCATTACATTAATTTATCTTTCATTTCATGAAATGACAATAGACTTTCTTTTCTTTTCTTTTTTTTTAAAAAAGAAAGTTCTATCTTCACCTTAATCTATGTACATTACATTAATTCATTATACTCTAAATTATAATAATTGACGACATTCGAACTTATACTTACTAGATAAATGTAGTAATTGTAATCTCAAAGGTCAATGATTCAAACCTGACCTTTATAATTATCGAACTCTATTTTTTTTTTAAATGGTTGACGACTTAAAATATGTGCTTATAGATTAATGAAAATTAGAAATTAATATGTAAATGAGAAACAAAATATGAAATATTAGAGAATGCATTTTCCTTTCACGTGTTTCTTTATTTTTTCCCAAATTTTTCATATGATTTTTTCACATACAAACAAAAAGAAAAACTGAATTTATTATTTTTTTTTAACTTCGCTTGTTTTCTTTTTTCTTTTCATTTGAAACTAATATAAAATTATTATTTTCACTTTTGTAACACCTACCCAGCTTCGAAAAAAGCTTCATAATTCATGCAATGAGTCTCCATTTTTGCTTTTATTCAAATTTTTATCTTTATTCTTCAAAAAAGTCTGTGAGACCCTTTTAACACATATACATTATTGTTGTATTATTATTTAGTGCAACAATGTGTGGGGTGGATATTCATTCATCTCATTGATCTCTTGGTTGAAAGTGTATACTTTATGTCAGTTGAGCTATACTTCATGTTGGGCATAAATATACTATTTTGTTTTGTTAAATCTTGAAAATTTATAGGTTTTTTTTTCATGAGATATTATATTTATAGAGAAACTACTATATAATTTCTTTTTTAGTTACCATTGATATGCTACTAAATATGTCGGTACAAAAATCTTAGATAGATTTTGTTCATTTTTTTTGTAATGGTTTGTTGTCAAATTCGAACAACGTTTGACTAAATATGCTGAAAAAAAAGAAGATATTGTTAGTTTGATCTATAATTCACCTTCGTCATTGAGTCGGTCTGGCCAAAGTTTGATTAAGGCCCAATCCAAGGGCCTAAAGGCATTTGTTTGGACTTGGATTGAACCGATCCAACCTTTAATAGCTAAGTCCATAGACCAACTAGGCTTGACTCTTTAGATTAAAGTTTGGGTCGAGTTTAGGTTAAGCTTAAGCCCATCTATTAAATCAACCCATTGAATATTAATTATTTAATTATTTAAAAGTATATATAAGTATATTTTAGATTTTTTTAATGCAATGTTATTAAATTTATATTTTTATTAATGTTTCTTTATAAAAATATTGATATTATTAAGTTTATAGTTGTCTTAAAAAAATTTATTAGCTTTAAAATTCTTTTAAAAAAATTATGTTAACCAAAAACTACGATATATCTAAATATATTAAAAAAAAAATTAAAAGAATTTACGTTTTTAATATATAAAATATAAATATAAACAAGTATATATATGCATATATATATGGATGGATCCAATTATAAGTTCATTGAGTCTGCCCGACTAGCCGATCCAAATATGGCCCAAACGGATTGGTTCATGGGCCAGTCCGATTATCAAAATAACGATCCATCATCTAAAAGTCGATAGTTCAATCCCCATCTTTACAATTATTGAACCCTTCAAAAATGAAAATGATTAACCTAAAACACGTATTTATAGAATAATGAAAATTGAACATTAATATGTGAATGAGATAAGAAATATTAGAAAATGTGTTTTCCTTTAAGAATTTGTAAGATGATTTTAAAGAGAAAAAAAAATCTCGGATGATTTCTTAAATCTGAGTGAACGCAATTTGTTTAAGAATTGGCTATATTCAAATTTATATTTTTCTTTTTTTTCTTTCCAAATCTTTCATATACTTTTTCATATGCGAACAAAATATAACTTAATTCATCATTAACTTCATTTGTTTTTCTCATTTCAAACTAATGTAAAATTGTTATCTTCACTTATACATTTTGTAACGCTCTTTCCTTAAATTTTTTATTTTATTCAAATTATTATCTTTACTCCTCAAAAATCTGTGAGACTCTTTTAACATGTATTCATTATTGTTGTATTGTTATTTAGTGCAACGTAATAATGTGGGGTGAAGATTCGAACATCTATTTAATCTTTTGGTTGAGAATATATACTTTATGTCATTTGAGTCATGCTTCATGTTGGTCATGAATATACTATTGCGTTTAGTTAATTCTTCAAAATGTATTATTTTTTATGAAAAGTATATTTATAATAGAGAAACTATTGCATATTTTTTCTTTTTAAGGTTATCGTTGATATGCTACATAAGTTGACATAAAAAATCTTAGATAGATTTTGTTCATTTTTTATAATGATTTATTTTCAAATCTAGCCAACGTACAACAAATACATAAGAGAAGATATCATTAGTTGATTTTATGATAATGTGCTACATTAATTTATCTTTTATATCAAGAAATGTATTGCACCTTTATCTACTTACATCTCACTTTTTATCATAATCATTCCTGAAATCTAATGATAGGAGAATAATAGACTTCTTTAAAAAAAAAAAAAAAACACAGAGAGAGAAATTACTATCCTCGTTTTGATCTATGTACATTACACTAATTCATGATATTCTAAATTAAAATAATTGATGTCAATTTGAATATAAGCTCACTAGATAAATGTAGTAATTATTATTTTAAAGGTCAATGATTCAATTCCTACTCTTACAATTATTGAACTTTTTTTTAATGATTGACAACTTAGAATACGTACTTATATATGAAATTAGATATTAATCCGTAAATGAGATAAGAAATATGTGAAAATGAATTTTCCTTTAAGAATTTGTAAGATGATATTCTTTTTTTTCCCTACAAATTTGTGAGATCATTTTTTTATTTGAGAGAATGGAATTTCTTTAAGAATTGGTTGTATTCAAATTCATGTCTAATTACTTTTTTTCCCTTCAAATATTATGGTTTTTTTTCATATATAACAAAAATTTAACTGAATTCATTATTCTCTCTTTAACTCCATTTGTTTTTTTTTTTTTTCATTTGAAACTAATATAAAATTATTCTCTCCACTTATAGGTTTTGTAATGCCCTTTCCACCTTAAAAAAAAAAGCTTCATAATTCATGCAATGAACCATTCATTTTTGCTATTATTCAAAATTTTATTGTTACTCTTCAAAAATTTGTGAGACTCTTTTGACATGTATACATTAGTGTTATATATTATTAATTAGTGCAATAATATGTAGGGTAAAGATTCAAACATCTAATTAACTTCTTTGTTGAGAATGTATACTTTAGGTCAGTTGAGCTACGCTCATGTTGGTCAAGAATGTAATATTGCACTTAGTTAAATATTGAAAATTTATTATTATTTTTATAAGAAAATATCTTTATAGAGAAGCTACTACATAATTTTTCTTTTTTAGATTATCGTTGATATGCTTTCGAAGTCAACCTACAAAATCTTAGATAGATTTGTTCATTTTTGGTAATATCTTATTACTAAGTTCAAACGAAAATTTCCGACAAATATACCTAAAATAGAAGATATCCTTAGTTGATTATGTAATGACGCATTACGTCAATGCACCTCTTAGATCATGAAACGTATCACACTTTGTCAATTCACATTTTGTACTTTGTTGTTATTCACTAAATCTGAGGATAGGAGAACAATAGGTTTTTAAATAATAATAATAAAACATATATATATTACACACATATTTCTGTAGGAAAATATATATTATACATAATAAACTAATTCATTTATATCCCAAATCAAAATAATTGACGTCAATTTGACCATAAATTCACTAGATAAGTGTAGTAATTGTCATCTCAATAGTCAATTATTCAATCTTCACCCCTTAAGTTATTGAACTCTAAAACAAATAGATAAACAAAGATCGAAATGATCGATACAACCTAGAAGATGTCCTTATAGAATATGAAAGTTGGAAATTAAATATATATAAACAAGATAAGAAATATGAGAGGATACATTTTCTTTAAATATATATAAACAAGATAAGTTTTAATAATTCGTAAGATGATTTTAATTTTCAAATTCTACAATGATGTTTTAATTTGAGATAATGGAATCTTAGAATTGTATTCAAATTTATGTTTTCTTGAACAAAATTTCTCAGATGATTTTTTCCGATACATGCAAAATATAACTCAATTCATTATACTCTTTTAATGTCAATTTTTTTTTCATTTGAAACTAATATAAAATTATTATCACTATAAGAAATTTCGTTTTTCCCAACGCTCTTAAAAGGGTCAGGAAAAGACCTTTTTCCCGACACTAAATTTATCTTTGGGAAAAAGGATATATGTCGACACCATTTTTAACGTCGTTGGAAAAAAGATATACGCCAACGACATTTCCTTAGGCGTCAGGAAAAAATAGGGTGGGAAAGGTGATTTTAAATTTCCTTAGGCATCGGGAAAAAAATAGGGTGGGAAAGGTCAGCAGTTACCAATCCTTTTGCTGGCACTTACTGCCTATCTTACCTGTTAAATATTGCTCAAACCCTGAATACATACAAATTAACTCAAAACTTACCATATTTACACTACAGGGTTTCACAACACTGTTCATACATGGACATTACAATCTAGTGAGCCCCATCAAGAGTACTAGTCACTAGACAGACACATGTGTACTAACTAACATAGGTCTTCAATTATGCTTCCTCCAACCTGTTTCTTTGAGTGGCAGAGCAGCAGCAGAATAGTCTTTTGGGAATTGACCGCTACCTGAAAGAAAACATTTGAAAACGTGAGCTAGAAGCCCAATGAGTGACTTGATAAAACGTAAATCTCATGCTTAAACTGAAAGCTTGAAAACATAATACTGAGACTTAAAATATACCAAACAAACGTGTACATAAAATCTTTTAAACCATTGTATCTGAAACCTAAATCTTAGTTGAGAATGAACATTCACTGCTCCAATTCCCAATGTCAAGTCATGGCCAGATGAGACCTCTACCTCAACCTGTTCACATTAAACTATGGCTAGAAGAGATCCCTACATCGATCTCTTTAAATATACCGATGGCACCTCAAGCAACATCATTAAAACATAAACGTTGATAACAACTCTTAAACATCAATAATAATCATTATTCCCTAGTTGAGAACGAGCATACACTACTCTAGCTCCCAACGTGTATTATCGACCAAGAGACCCATACCTCGGCCTCTCATTCAGATCCACCTACATACAAATGGAGATTGCTATGTACCCGTCAACACCTTAGGTACATTTATTCAGATACCTTTCCTACCTTCAGTATCCTTATTCATTATGTTTAGAAATACCAACGCATGTACTTTGGCACCCTTAGGTATTTAAAACATAGTACGTCAAGCTTCATTCAACCTTAGCTTTAACCCTAACGTATGTTTCATACTTTGTGAAATAAGTTGGCTTAAAACATATTGAACTAGCATGTAAAACCACTAGCATGCGTTAGACATGGAAAACATACTTGGAAAACTCATACATTAGTAAACATCATGCATTGATAAACATTCATAAGCATTAGAAATTTCAAACTATCCTTCTAGCCTAGGAGAATATACGACTACCTTTATCCTTAGTTGAGAGTGAACTACTAGTTCTAACCCTCAATGTTAACCTTAGTCGGGGAGAACCCCTTTTGCTCAGTCCCTCGACGTTGTATTACTTACGTGCACGTGGTTATAACTGAGTACCGTCGTACCTTATGTACCTGACTAGGATACCTTCTCATTGTCCTTCAGTATCCTTAGGTACTTCTACTCAGATACCTTCTCAAACGTTCTTCAGTATCGAGCTGCTAAGATACCTTCTCAAATGTCCTTCGGAATCAAGTTGGTCCGGTACCTTCTTGAATGTCCTTTGGTACCAAGTTGGTCAGATACCTTCTCAAATGTCCTTCGGCATCTGGTTGGGAAAATACCTTCTCAAATGTCCTTCAGTATCGCATTTTAAGTAAAACTAGTCATAAACATTTAGTTGAATACTAAGGCTTAGTGCTCAAATTATCATACTAGTTCATCCATCATACTAGTTCATTATAAAATGGAGTTACTTAAACATGTTGAAAGTATTTGGACAAAATAACATATTTAAATCATATCAATTCCATGAAAAATATGCTTTACTTAGCATGAGAAACAGTTTCACAAACACGTTGCTTGACACTTCATTTAAAAACTTAGCATGAGAAATAACTTCAAAGATATCATAGTTTTTAACACTTAGCGTGAGAAATAACTTCAAGGAAATCATGGTTTCTAAATTGTTAAAACATCAATTCATCACATAGTCACTCATAGTTCGTTGGCCTCTTAACGGGTTATACGCCTCTCCTAGCTCTTCTTGGCCTGAAAGAACATAATTCCCGATTAAACTACTTAGAATTCTTAGCAAAATACTTCAAATAGTTCATTTACTAATGGAACTTTTATCAACAAAATCAGCATTACTAGTGAGATAATCATTATGAGCGAGATCACCCACATGAGGAGACCACCCTTATGAGCGAGATTTACCATTCCCAACGAGATTTGGCACTTTCCAGCGAGATTCAGTGCAAAACCAGCAAGACTCAGTGCAAAAACAACGAGATTTCTGTCCCTAGCGAGATCCACCTCTCGCTCTCGCTCTCTCTCACTCTCGCTTCCTCTTGCTATCTCTCGCTCTCGCTCACTCTCGCTCTCTCTTGCTCTCGCTCTCTCTCGCTCTCGCTCACTCTCGCTCTCTCTCGCTCTCGCTCACTTTCGCTCTTGAGCTGCCTGCTTAATCTTCCTAAGCAGCTGTCTGCTTATGCACAGATTCTCTATTTTAATTTCAATAATTCATAACTCGAAATCCAGAATCATTTTCAAGAAACTTCCTTCTACAAACTTGTTTAGAATTGAGTTAGAAACATTACTTTAAAATTTTAGCTCAAAATTCTCTGTCATTTGATCTCGAGATTCAATCCTTCATCATTGGCCCCAATTCAAGCAGCTGCCTGCTTGTTCAACAATTTCCAGTTCAAACTTCAAAAATATATAACTCAATTTTCAGGCCTCATCTTAAAAATTTTCATTCTACAAAGTTGTTTATAACTGAGTTAACAATATTGCCTCGAATTTTTAGCTAAAAACGCTACGTAATTCATCCTGGAGCTTTAATTCTTCACTGATGGCCTAGATTCACCTGAGAAATGAACCCTTCGTCTTCATTTTGCCTCTCTGGCCTTATTCCGATGATTTTTCCTTCCAGCAGCCCAGCCACATAAAATAAACTCATAGAACTTTCGAATGCCACTAGAATTACACAAATAGGCTAAGTAGTTTGTCCAAACCGACCCAATGAATTCGACTTTCTTGCTTATATTACCACCCGAAATCCAGTATGAACCCTCCTTGTGCCACCTGGCCCACTATTGGTGATGAAGGGCTAAGATTTACCAAATTTCCTTTTTCTAACTTCATTCACAAAATATTCAGCACTACACCTCATTAAATAGCATAGTCTCATTCATATGCTTATTATGCATTCCATCATCAAGCATGACCTTCCTTAGCCTAGCCGAGTTTTGTCCTACTTTTACACTTAGCTACCCAAGAGCCTATTTCTTCTTGCTTCCATCTTCTATCCTTCCTAAGACAAGGTTTCATTTAGCTCATTAGAAGACATCACATTACTTACTCTTACTTGAAGTAATTAGGGTTCGGGTTTTACAAATTCTTCCCCCCTAAAAGAAATTTCATCCATGAAATTTGCTCAGACTTACTTATAACTAGAGTTTCATAATATCCTTTGATCGTAAATTTTACAACCTTCTTCTTTTCTTTCTTCTTGTCTCCTTTTTACTACATTTCCGCTGCGCTACTCTGATATTAACTCTGTTCATATTAAGTAAAACTAATATGTATGAACAACTTGGTCATCATAGTTCACTGTATTTATCACACCCTTTGGTGACTCTTCCATTCTGCACTGAGTCATAATATTCATTTATTACTAAGGTGGTTCTTTCCCATTTTCCAGCAATACCACTGGAACATTCTTTTCCAGTTGTCACACTTTTGAATTAATTGCTAGTCCTGAAATCAATATTTGTGTCTACTAGAATTTTCGACCTGACTGAGAGCACTCTTCTCAGGATGTCCTTTCTATCTATACTTGGGAGAAGACATTCTTTATACTATAACATTTCCCAAACTATGGCTTACCATATAGTATACATAAGGTTCCCTTAACTGTACCAGTCCCTAGCTCAGTTACAATTCAAACTTCGAGCTATTACCTGCAACATCATCAAATCTGGACCTTTTCCTTTTTGTCTTCTACTGACCATTTTGTTCTTTACCTTTATACTCAATGTACCCCTGATACACTTTGAGCTCACTGTTGCTCATCTTTTCCTTCCTCTTAGGTTTAATCTGACTAGGACTTCCTCTAGATTACATCTTTTCCTCTGGATTCACTAGAATAGACTTCACGTTTTCCACCAACCTATGAGCAAACCTATTTTACATTTGATTTCTAGTGAAAAGTCTACGTTTACCTGCGTGACTCCCGACTTCCACTCAGGTACCGATAGTGGATTGAGTAATCCTGTCGGCCTCTGCCTTCTAGGTTTCACTTGTTGACAAGTCAACATAACATAATACTTTTCCTATTTTGCTAGACTATGCCTTAGTCTATTAGTCTAGAGTGGTTGTTTTGCTCACTCCTTATCATTCTTTACTGCGTTACTACTTAACTGGGAAAGAAATCCTCTTGTTCTCTTCCTACAATCATAACTTGCATTCTTAGACTCAATCCCTCAACATCAATTCCAGGAAATCTAATGGAATTACTTTATAACTATACTTATCAACAACTACTCCAGAGCCTGTAAAACTTTTATACTATTACAACTAACTTGTCACACCCCGCTCAAGATTACCTTCCTAACCTGGATGGAATGGTGACTGCAGCAGTTACCAACCCTTATGTTGGCACTTACTGCCTATCTTACCTGTTAAATATTGCTCAAACCCTAAATACATACAAATTAACTCAAAACTTACCACATTTACACTACAGGGTTTCGCAGCACTGTTCATATATGAACATTACAATCTAATGAGCCCCATCAAGAATACTAACTAGACAGACACATGTGTACTAACTAACATAAGTCTTCAATTATGCTTCCTTTAACCCGTTTCTTTGAGTGGCAGAGCAGTAGTAGAATAGTCTTTTGGGAACTGACCGCTACCTGAAAGAAAACTTTTGAAAACGTGAGCTAAAAGCCCAGTGAGTGACTTGATAAAACGTAAATCTCATGCTTAAACTGAAAGCTTGAAAACATAATACTGGGACTTAAAATAAACCCAACAAACGTGTACATAAAACCTTTCAATCCATTGTGTCTGAAACCTGAATCTTAGTTGAGAATGAACATTCACTGCTCTAATTCCCAACGTCAAATTATCATACTAGTTCATCATAAAATGGAGTTACTTAAACATGCTGAAAGTATTTGGACAAAATAACATATTTAAATCATATCAATTCCATGGAAAACATGCTTTACTTAACATGAGAAACAGTTTCACAAACACGTTGCTTGGCACTTCATTTAAAAACTTAGCATGAGAAATAACTTCAAAGATATCATAGTTTCTAATACTTAGCGTGAGAAATAACTTCAAGAAAATCATGGTTTCTAAATTTTTAAAACATCAATTCATCACATAGTGACTCACAGTTCGTTGGCCTCTTAACGGGTTATACGCCTCTCCTAGCTCTTCTTGGCCTTAAAGAACATAATTTTCGATTAAACTACTTAGAATTCTTAGCAAAATACCTCAAATAGTTCATTTACTAATGGAACTTTTATCAACAAAATCAGCATTACTAGTGAGATAATCATCATGAGCGAGACCACCCACATGAGCGAGACTACCCTTATGAGCGAGATTTACCATTCCCAACAAGATTTGGCACTTTCCAGTGAGATTCAGCGCAAAACCAGTAAGACTCAGTGCAAAAACAGCGAGATTTCTGTCCCTAGCGAGATTAACCTCTCGCTCTCGCTCTCTCTCGCTCTCGTTTCCTCTTGCTATCTCTCGCTCTCGCTCACTCTCGCTCCCTTCTGAATGAGAGGCCGAGGTATGGGTTTCTTGGCCGATTGGGAGCTAGAGCAGTGTATGCTCATTCTCAACTAGGGAATAATAATGATCATTGATGTTTAAGAGTTGTTATCAATGTGTATGTTTTAAGAATGTAGCTTGAGATGCCATCGGTTTATTTTAAGAGATCGATGTAAGGATCTCTTCTAGCCACAATTTAATGTGAACAAGTCGAGGTAGAGGTCTCATCTGGCCATGACTTGACATTGGGAATTAGAGCAGTGAATGTTCATTCTCAACTAAGATTCAGGTTTCAGATACAATTTTTTGGAATGTTTTATGTACACGTTTGTTAGGTATATTTTAAGTCCCAGTATTATGTTTTCAAGCTTTTAGTTTAAGCATGAGATTTATGTTTTATCAAGTCACTCACTAGGCTTCTAGCTCACATTTTCAAATGTTTTCTTTTAGGTAACAGTCAAATTCTAAAAGACTCTTCTACTGCTGCTCTGCCACTCAAAGAAACGGGTTGAAGGAAGCATAATTGAAGACCTATGTTAGTTAGTACACATGTGTCTGTCTAGTAACTAGTATTCTTGATGGGGTTCACTAGATTTTAATGTCTATGTATGAACAGTGCTACGAAACCCTGTAGTGTAAATGTGGTAAGTTTTGAGTTAATTTGTATGTATTCAGGGTTTGAGCAATATTTAACAGGTAAGATAGGCAGCAAGTGCTAGCATAAGGGTTGGTAAATACTCAAAGTTTCATATCGGAAGCAAGTTTTCAAGAAATTGCTCGATTATCAAATAACTCCCTTCCCTAATGACTAAATTATTTAATTAAACAAAATTGATTTTTCTTTAATTAACTATATATATATATCATATATTAAAAATAATCATATGTTATATCTAATATAACACATAACCTATAGTTTATATTGTATCACATACAATATAACCTATAGTTTAATATTCTCTCATTTATTATATAGTATTTAATATGAATCAAATTCATATTAATTATAATATTTGAACCATATTCAAATATTCATTTTCTCTCAAATAAAACTTTATATTATTATATATCATATAAATAATTTTATATTAATTATATCTTATATAACTAATTCCTTTATTAACTTGAACAATTCAAATTAATCTAAATTAATTCAATTTTCTTTAATCCAATTGAGCTAACGAGGGGGCTTTATGGACCTATAAATTAAAACCCCAATGCTACTTGATTAATTAATTAAACTCTTTAATTGAATTAATCAACTTCCATTAACTGTCTGTCACTTCACTAAAGATCGACAACTGCACTCTTCGTACTATAGATAAATTTCTGTGTCCATTGAATATAACCAATCAATAGTGTGTTGACCCTTCACAAATTGCTCATAAGTACAGTTGGGCCAAAATTACCATTTTTCCCTGTAGTTACATCTAACTTCTTAAGTACCACTGATCTCTTTAATGAACAATAAGTTATAGTTCAACTATAACAAAACCCCTTTCGAGCCAAGAGATGGTGTAGCGCCACATTGTTAAAGCCCCAAAATCAACCCTTAACAAAGCAATTTCTCTACTTATCCAGTAGGGAATGAGTGAGTTCCTTCTCGTGTAGTTGTGTTCCTAACTCCTCAGTTAGACGAATCCCTAAAATGGTAGGTATATTGAGTCGGCGAAACTGGTCATTCTCACACATACAAATCAAAGGACTGCCTTCATAGGCATTCAAAGCTTACTCAAGATTTATGTCAAGTCATCTATGGTCATCCTGATGAAATGTAAGTCTTTTCTAGTTACGATGTTATACAAAGAGACTATTCATTTTGTGGTTCGGTCTTATTCAAACTCTTTACACAGAATATCCCTGCTAACATATCTTCACATGAATGATCTAGATCAGATCATTTGTAGCACTTTACTACAATTGTAACAACTACAAAGTAGACCGTATTCGTAGTGTCATTAGAATCAGGTACATAGTCTTATCCATTTACTATAGACCATTTTGGTTACCACTTAAGAATGGTCTACTTTATGTCTCCACATAGATGTTTAACCTTAGATCTTAGTTTATTGATTTTTGTAAATAAATGCAACTAAATGTCGAATAAAATATTTCTTATTTTAATAAATAAATAAAATGTTTATACGATACAATTACAAATTACAAGTCCTCCAGATTTAGGGCATTATCTTTTCGGATTGTAGCTTCTTCCCCCTTCTCAATCACTTCTCTTTCGATCTATCATCTACTTCTCTCAACTCTTATTATTACCTTTTTCAAGGTTCAAATCTTCTATTTCTCTATTAAGCAAATGAAGGAATCTAGTCACCAACAGGTCTACAATGTCGTCGAACGCCCTATTCAGTTTGCTCTAACTGCTGCTGTTTTAGAGGTATTCCCTTATCGTTTCTGGGTTTTCCAAATATGAATGTCACAATCATTTTTCTCACTAATTTATGAGCTGATTATTATGATACGCCTTAATTTGAAGTCCTTTTTAATTACTTCTCACTTCCTACTTCACAGATTCTCCACGGCCTTGTTGGTGAGCGATTTTTTATTCGTTTTCACAAATTTTGTTAAAGAAGGTTTTCCTGCTATGTTTTTACCTTTAAGAGCCAAGTCGAATTGGGGTTTTAGTTTTGGTTTAATTGGGCCCGGTGAGATCCCCTGTAATAGCAACATTATCACAGATAGATTCAAGATTGTATGTGACTTGGGTCACCTTATGGAGTTTCCTTTAGGTCGAAACCCTTTTGTTTTGTTCCCCATTTCAATTAACCATAAAATGGTGTTTATATTGTGATTTTAGTTGATGATAAACTTACTAGTGATTGGTTATGATAGGTGAGGAGTAATATACTTGTTACCTCCTTGGTCATCAGCTAGTCTTTTCCAGAGGTAAGTACCTAAGATCCCATAGCTTGTCATCTTTTTTTTATTCCAAACCTTTATCTATTCACTTTTTCTTCTAGTACCTATTGGCCTCTGGTAACTTTGAGCATTAGTCTGAGATCTGTTCAATATTTTTTTAGAAGCATCTTTGCATATCATCTTTATGTGATTCAAATGGTGGATGATTCGTGATGTGTTTCCATCTTTTAGGTATTTTTCTCATTGTTAGCTTATTTTTTTATTGTTAAGTGTGCCATTCATTGTGTGTTTTGTGTCATAAAGCTTTATTAGATAGATAGTCATTTACTTATTCGACTTAACAAATTTAGATTGAGTTTGACATGATTTGTAGAATAGTAAAAACTGCTTTTCTTGAAGGAGGCGTTTGGTTTTGCACCTTCGTGGCTTCTATGGTTAAGGTACTAATTCTTATCATGTAGCGAAAGAAGGTACAATTTTTTGTGTTCTTTGCATCTGTGATATTAAAAATATCCATTCATATCATGTAGGTATAGCACATATTGTTGTATGCAACTGATATGTCACACCCTGCCCTGAGCCTGCCTCTTGAGCCCGAGGAGAGGCGTGAGGGACCACATATACCACCCTTTTGTGATACCTACTGCCTATCTGAACCTCTTTACTCTCAGTAAACTTTAAGTTAAGGAGATATACAACAAATGATTAAGTTGTGGTAGACCTTGACCTTAGTAGGACCCTGGAACTCCTCACCTTTCGCTACTTAGGAAGAAAACATGAAAGAAAAGAATGAGCTTCACAAAGCTCAGTGAGTGGTAAGCAACTTCTAAAGTCTATTTCAACTCATAATAACAAACACATCATAAATATGAGGTTAGTACTCAAACCACAGCTTTGAATGAGTCTGTTCTCAACTCTATCTACACGCACGGTAGATAGTTAAACTGATACTACTCATAATCAGTCTGTTTTCAAACTCTATCTACACACACGGTAGATAGTAAAACTGATAATTGTGGAACCCGGATTTCCATTTTTTCCTACTTAAGCAGGAAATAAAAGGGATTAACTAAGTGAAAGTGAAATTCTATGTTGAAATGAAGGAAATTTCTATGTGTTTAAATAGATTGTTGAGTAGCTTGGAGATAAGCCATAACTAGTGAAAATTTGGCTATAACCATGTGTGGGAAGCCAAGGGAAGAAATGACTAAGGGTTGTCCATGTGTTGGCCTTCCTCATTTAAAGGCTATTTGGGGCGTTGAAGGAAGCCAAAGTGTGGCCAAGAGAATAACACATGCGACACGATGGATGCAGCAGTGCTATGCGAGGCATGCGGTGATGCTATGCGAGGGCATGCGGTGATGCTACGCATGCGGCGATGCGAAGGTGTGCGGCCGAAGGTATGCATCAATGGTATATGGTAGCACTCTTGAGAGGTTAGAACAATCAAGCGGTAGCCTCAAGTTGCGCGGACAAGGGCGCTATACGTCGATGCTATGCGGCAACACTATGCGTCGATGCTATGCGGCAACGTTATGCATTGGTAGTATGCGGTAACAACGTTAGACGATCAACTATGCGATGGTAAGACAAGCCAGGATGGACACATGCGTCAATTGAGGGTCTCCGGACATAGGAATGTTGCGGCAATTGGATGGGCGCATTTGTGGTTAGATGAACGCATATGAAGGATGAACGCATATGGAGGATGGGCGCATTTAAGGTCATCATCCAAACATGTGGCTTGTTAGGAAGAAGTCTTAGGCCTAAGTAAATGAGGTGGATGCACAAGAAGACATGCAAAATTAAGGGCTACGCATTGGTAAAAGGAGGGCAAGACACCTTGGGTTACAATGATGCAAGATTGTATTAATGGTGTAAGGAAAGGACATTTGGACATGCGGCCAAATAGGAAGTGTCGGCCTTGGAGAGATTTTGGACGTCTATAAATAGGGCCAAGGACATCTCTTTAGATCATAATTCAAATTCTATTCAAAGGACATAAAGAAGAGTGTATGAGGACTAATTGGGAGGAGACTATGCATTGATAGTAAGACCATGCGTTGGTCAAGAGATTCCAAGAGGGGAAGATGTTGTTGGATAGGAAGGTCTAGAAGTAGCATCAAATTGGGACGAGGAGTTCTCCTAGAATACTCGTGATTTTGGAGTTATTTCAAAGCCATCTGAAAGCTAAAAGAGTCTAGTTTTCAGGGTAGGGCTGCCGGAGAAGAAGCTCTAAGTAATCAGGCTAGAGAATGAGGAAAAGACAGAGGGGTCGAGCTGTCAGGTAAGCTAGGCCAGTCTCGATGTTTTGATGTTTCCGGCCAAACCACAAGAATTTATGAGCTAAGATTTTGAGGTAAGCTTCCTGAGACATTTTAGAGCATATTTTTAGAAGTAAGTATCTCGAGATAAAGCCTAGAACTATGAGTAATCTGAGCTTTAATTTGAATATAGATCTTAGGGTTAAAAAGGGAGCACGAGGTGATCAAGTAACTTCTTGAGATAAAGATTCCTATCCTTACCAAGGTGAGTGGTAATTTCCTTTAAGTCTTATTGCATATATTTTAGAGTAGGTTTTATATTCTTATGTTATGAATGAGTATCTAGCATGAGAATGAGATATATGATCGGGATGGTCATGGGGTCAATAGACCTAGTTCCTGAGCCCATAAGTAAAACCTCACGGGATGGTCAGGGGATCGAGAGGTCTAGTTCCTGAGCCTGTGGGAGAAACCTCGTATGGGATGGTTAGAGAGTTGATGGGCCTAGCTTTTGAGCCCATGCGCGGGAAGCTATGTGCACATAGGAGACATTAGGAAGAAAAGGGAACTCAGCCGAGTAAGCGTTCATGATTAGTATTAGTTAACTATCTACCGTGTGTGTAGGTAGACAACATACTCATTCTAAGTAGTTATCAGTTTAGCTACCTACCGTGCGTATAGATAGAGGTGAGAACAGACTCATTCAAGGTTGAGGTTTGAATGTAATCTCGTATTTATGATATGCTTGCTATTATGAGTTGAATTAGACTCTAGAAGTTGCCTACCACTCACTGAGCTTTGTAAAGCTCATTCTGTTATTTCATGTTTTTCTTTCCAGGAAGCGAAAGGTAAAAAGTTCCAGAGTGCTGCTAAGGTCAAAGTCTGCCACAAGCCACAATTACACTTCCGGAGGGTGTTACAGTTGTTGTTGTAAACTTTGTAGTGAAGTCTTGGAGTTGTATGAACATTACATTGTTGTAATAAAATGGGCCTACTTAATCAGATGTTGTTATCTTCTTGACTTTAAGTTTACTGAGTGTATGTTAAAGAGATTCAGTTGGACAGTAGGTATCACAAAAGGGTGGTATCTATGTCCCTCACGCCTCTCCTCAGGCTCAGGAGTGCGGGCTTGGGGCGTGATGTGACAATAATAGTCATAAACGCTTACTCTCTTACGTTCCCTATGTGCACATAGATCTCCGCTTATGGGCTCAGAAGCTAGGCCTGTCAATCCTCTGACCATCCCATACGAGGTTTCTCTCATAGGCTCAGGAACTAGACCCATCGGTCCCCTGACCATCCCACGAGGTTCTGCTCCGGGCTCAAGAACTAGTTCTATTGACCCCCTGATCATCCTGTTCACATATGCTCGATCTCATTTTAATTACTCATTCACAACATAATCATATACACATACTCTAAAATATATGCTTAAGACTTAAAGGAAAGTACCACTCACCTTGATAAGGATAGGAATCTTCCTCTTTAGAAGTTCCTTGATTACCTCGGCTCCCTTTTGAACCCTAAGATCCAGATTCAACTTTAAGCTCTGATTACTTATAGTTCTAAGCCTTATTATGAGATATTTTCTTCTACAAACATGCTCTAGAATTTTTCAAGAAGCTTACCTTAAAATATTATCTTAGAACTCTTCGTGTTTGGGCGAAATCAATAAAACATCAATACTGGCCCAAACTTCCCCGATAGCTTGACCCTTCTGTCTTTTCTTCACTCTCTAATCTGATTCCTTAAAGCCTCTTCTCCGAAAGCCCAGCCAAAAACTAGACTCTTATAGATTTTAGATGGCTTTGGAATCACTTCAAACGCACAAGTATTCTGGGAGAAATCCTCGTCCCAAGTTGATGCTACTTTCAGACTTCACTGTTCGATAGCATCTTCTCCTCTTGGAACTTCATGACCAACGTATGGCTATCTCCAAAACTGCTCTTAAACACTCTTCTTATTATAATTCAAGAGGATTTAGAGTTATGTACTGTAGAGACCTCCTGGGTGGTATTTATAGGTCAAAGGAAATGATCCTTCTCATCTTTACCAAGTCTCCAATGCAAGACACCTCCTACTCTTGAAGTGTTTGCACCATGTTTTGCCACCTCCTACTTCCTTTCCATTCACCTACTATTATGCCACTCACCTACTTGAGTTGTCTTCCATATGCATAAGACTCTCTTTGCATGAATTTTTATTCATCCAACTCCTACTAACTCAAGCTCAAACTTCTTTCGGTACAACCATTTGTCCGGATGAGCTCATCAACCTTGCGTGATGCAAGCCTCAGCATCGCTCCATCGCTTAGTCCATCGTGTAGCTCCTGCACATCATCCCTTAGCTCCATCGTCTAATGAATCTCTTGTTGTAATCATTTAGTGCCTGTGTCCATCGCATAGCATCAATGCCCCACCGTGTAGCTCAATCGTTTAGTAAACATCTCGCTCTCAATGATCTCGAGCATAGCCTATCGCATAGCTGCTGCGCCCATTGTTTACCTCCATCATGTAGCACCGACGCCTTATCGTCGAACGCATCTACCTATCTTCTAACACGTCTGCTTATTGTGCAACGCCATCGCCCAGCGTTTGCATCTATCGCACACACCCATCGTGTAGCGTTTGGCCTATTGTGTAGCGCTCACGCTCATCGTTTAGCGCCATCGTGTAGTTTATCACTTAGCGCCCGCACATCGTCTAGCGTCTAAGCTCATCATCTAGTGCTCGGTCAACGCTTGACGCTATCGTTTAGTGCTATCGTATAGCTTCTATGCTTATCGTCTAGCGCTTACACTGAACATGTAGTGTCGTTGCCTATCGTGTAGCGCATCTCTTCACATCATTTAGCGTTGCCTGAAACTACACGATTGTCTAGCGCATCGCTCAGTGCTGCCCAAAGCTATACAATCGCCTACCAGCGCCTTCTACTCAAGCTTCTCTCGCTCTCTCCACTCTTGCTCACGCAGGCCTCAACGCAGTGACAATCTCTTGGCAACGCCTTTTGCTAATGCTTCGGCCAACATGCGTCCAACCTCACAAAACGCATGGTTTCTTTTGGCTTCAATGCGTAATCTCTTTTAAGCTTCTACTAACTTAGCTCATCTCATGCGTTAACACCAAATACATGGTTTCTTTTGTCTTCACACTAAGCCAAATTCTACTAGTAAAGGCCTATCTCCAAACTACTCAAGAAAAATCTATTCAACACTTAGAAACTTCCTTCCCTTCATCATAGGATTTAACTTTCACTTAGTTAATTCCTTTATTAACTGCTTAAGTAGGGAAATCGAGATCTGAGTTTCACATATCAGTAGTGAAGTTGATCTAATCAATTTGACTCTTCCTTACATGAAGGGTAAGAAGTCTCAATTTCTTTGAATAAAGTTTGTCATCTTCTCAATAGTATAAATTTTATTTGAATTTGTTAAGTTTTATATGTTGGATTTAAGATTAGTATATTAAGTTTGAAATTGATACATGGATAAATGCATTGAGTTTGAGATTGATATATGTTTATTGAGTTCGAAATTAAAGTGTGTGGGTGTGAAATTATTAATTTTACTAAATTTAACTTTAAGTTTTATATTGAGTTTGCTATTAGTAAAAGGGTGCATAGTTATGTTTAAGTTTGAGTTAAATTTTAAATAATAGCTCATATACTTATATAAAGTCAATTATTTAGTATCAATGAAACTATTTAAATTTGTATTTTGTAGGTATCTCGAGATTTATGTTCAAGATGCATCTCCGAACGAGTAAAGTTGGATAGTAGATTTATATTTTGTTGGTACTTTGTGGAGATTATTTCATGTTATTTTGATGCTTATGTTTTGTGGATATAATATCTTATTTCGAGGTTTATGTTTCATGAATATTTTATAATGTTTTAGATAAATCTTACTATTAGTTGTTTATTTGACTAAATATATAAGAATCAAATATGTTTGGTGGATATTATCTAATATTTTAGAGAATTAATTAATTGTTGTTGATTTTAGTTTATTTTAGATTTATAAGATTCAATAAGGTTTGACATTTAGTAAATAATAAAATTGTTGTAAATTTGAGGAGCACAAGAACACGGATACTAATAAAATATAATATTAAAATAAATATAATATAATATAAATATATGGAATAAATAAATATTAAAATAAATTAATCATAATATGTATAAATATAGAAAATAAATAAATAACAAAAGTAAATAAAATATCAAATTATGGATTTCTCCACTTTCTCGAAACTTTTTGGAATTTGCTCAATATGTGTCTTTCAAAACTCACCTAGTGCCATTATTGATAAGCAATTTAGCAAATAGGAGGTGGATTACATGGACACTAATAATGAGTATTTACAAGACACATAGACAACACTTTGGAAAAATGGAGACCTGACACATGGTCAATGGACACTAAGCATGAGCATCTAGTGGACATCTATTTTCTATAATATTTATAATACTCCCCCTTAGATGCCCATTGTATATATGAAATATGTCTCATTAAAACTTTACTAGGAAAAAATTCATTGGGAAAAAAATCCTTGTGAAGGAAAAAGAGTACATATTTCATATAATCAAATACTCTTAAAAAGAATACATTATATTTGCTTCCCCTCATGGAAACATCACTTGAGATCTCCGAGTCACTACATTTAAATGTTGTGCACTAATTTTTAAAGGTTGTTATAGGTAATGACTTCAGGTTATCCTTTGAACAAATTTGTTGTATAGTGGTGTCACCATTTTTCTTCAAGATCATGAATGCAAAAAAAAACTTTGTTCTATCTCCTTTAATATATCCTCATTTGATTTGGGATATGCATGTTGTGTTGTCTTCGTATAATATTATTGATAGATTTTTACTAGAAAACAAACCACATGTTCCATGAATGTGTTGAGTGAAGGAACCCTAAGGTCCACAGCGAAAGCGGGGATCGTCCGAATTTCAATTTTATCACAGAATACAAAATTACATAACAAAATTATGCAATTCATCAAAAAAAATATTTTACAACATGCAAAAAAAAAAAAAAAAAAAAATTTGGGTTAGAAAGTGCTTACCCTTGAAGAACCCATAATCCTTCTTCTTCATGAACCTTCCTTGAAAAACACAAGATACCACCACAAGTGATACATCTATATTCTCGGTAGGGGATGAGAATTCTCAGGAGGTGTGGGCTCTGAGTATTGGGTAAGGGAGAATGAAAAACTGAGAGAGGAATTTTCTGGGAGATAAAAAAAAACAACTTCAACTCACAGAGACCCTCTCTATGAAGAAGATAAAAAAAAAAAAAAATCGTTATAACTAACTTCCCTGTTCACCACATAAAAATTGAGAGAGAATTAAGGGGAGAGAAGTTATTTCCCTCCCTCTAAATTCAAAATTAAATTAAAATAAAATAAATTTATTTTAAATAGTAATTATATATATAATATAATATAATATAATAACTAACTAACTTTTTATATGTATATATATAATGGTATGTATCAAATATTACACATAACCTATAGTTTTTATATTGTATCAAATACAATATAATCTATACTTTTTAGTTCTCTCAATAATCTGTGGTATTTAATATAAATCACATTTAAACTAAATTTAATTATATGAATCCAATTCATATAATTAATATTTGAATCATATTCAAATATTTAATTCATTTCAAAATAAATTTTATATTATGATGTATCAATTACATTATATTAACTATATCACATATAATTAATTTAATTTAATATATCACATATAGTTAATTCCCTCAATTAATTTTAACAATCCAAATTAATAAAAAAAAATAATTCTAAAAAATCCCTGTTGAGCTACAAAGGGGACCATATGGACTTGTAGATTGAAGCTCCAATGGTACTTGTATAATTAATTAAATTTCTTAAATTAAATTATTCAATATCCATTAACTGTCAGGCACTCCACTAAAAACCAATAGTTGCACTCTTTGTACTACAAATATATTTCTATGTCCATTGGATATAACTAGTCAACAGAGCAATGACCATTCATAAATTGCTTGTAAGTATAGCTAGGCTAAAATTACTGTCTTGCCTCTGTAGTTACATCTAACTCCTTAAGTACCACTAATCCCACTAATGAACAATAAGTTATACTTCAACTATGACCGAACCTCTCTCGAGCCAAGAAAAGATGTGGTGCCACATTGTTTAAACCCCAAAATCAGTCCTTAAGAGAGCATTTTATCTACTTACCCCAACATTAGAGAATGAGTGAATTCCGTCTTGTATAGCTGTATTCCCAGCTCTCCATCAGATGAATCCTCAAAATGATAGGCTTATTGGGCTGGCGATCTGGTCACTCTCACCCATACAAATCAAAGGATTGTCTTCATAAGCAGGAGTTCACAACTCACTCAAGATTCAGGTCATGTTCTTATGGTCATGGTGAAATATAAATCTCTATTATTAACGATGTTATATAATGAGACTATTCATTTCGTGGTTCGGTCTTATACAAAATCCTTTGTATAGAATACCCTCGCTCATATGTCTCTACATGAATGATCAGAATCAAATCATTTGATGTTTAAGCTACAGAAGATAATCTTGGATGTTAGTTTATTGATTTGTGGTTAATGCTACTAAATGTTGAATAAAATATCTCATATTTTATTAAATAAATAAAATTGTTTATACATTACAATTAAAAACTACAGGACCCACGAGATTTAGAGCATCAACCCCAACACTAAGTCATTGATATTAGTCATACACATTCTCCACTAGCCTCGTGAATTGCAAAAATTTCAACATGATTTGAGAAAGTGGCTCTTATGGTCTATTTCAACGATCGCCATGATATAGTAGTTCCTCCATATGTGAATAGATAACCCATTTGAGATCTAGTTTTGTGTGGATCAGAAAATTATCCAGAATCTGCAGAAGCAACAAGATCAAAACTCGATCTATTTGAATAAAACAAACCCATATCAATCGTTCCTCGAAGATAATGAAGTATATGTTTAATTCCATTCCAATTGTTGGGGTTGATGCCCTAAAGTCTCGTGTCCTATAGTTTGTAAACATTTTGTACGAACGCTTGTATTGTATAATATACGATATTTATTTCACATCTTATTTTATGCTCAGTTGTGTTTTATTTGCTTTACCACAAACCAATAAACATAAAATCCCTAGTTATCTGTATGTAACTTAAGCATGTATATGGTGACATATAAATGGATCATGTCTTGAGTGATAACCAAAATGGTTTGTAGTATATGGATATAAGAGGGAAACCTTATCCTAATAACGATATGGATTCAGCCCGCTTTGTGGAATGGTCATAAGTGTTGTGACTTGTCACAGATGGTCTGATCCTTATCCTGTCAAGTGTTGTGTTTCCTTCGGGATTCACTAGAGGTTATGTTTCCTTCGGGATTCACCAAAAGTTTTGTTTCCTTTAAGATTCACCAGAGGTTGTGTTTCCTTCAGGATTCACCAGAGGTTGTGTTTTCCTTCGGGATTCACCAGAGATTGTGGGTCCTTTAGTACTTACTAGAGGTAGTGGCCATACTTAACTACAGTAGGATAAAAATCATTTTTTTATGTATGTATGTGTCCCATGAGGACTGGAGAAGTTTATATGTTTTCACCAGAGATAGGCATCTAGAGGACATAGATTCCTAGCCTGACCCCAGTAGTGGGGTTACTTGCTGAGTATTTTATACTCACTCTTTCTCATGTTTATGTTTCAGGTAAGGGTAGCGTCAGTAAATGACAAGAGGAATCCATGAACGAGCCACTGGGGACCATTTTTAATGCTTCCACTTATGTTTTAAGAGTTCTTTTATGTTTTTAACTTTCGGTCTTGACATTTGAAACTTATCATTTGAGATTAGTTTTCAGACTTATTTATTTCCATTTATGACTTATGGGTACCTTATCATTTGATTTTAATGAAGATCTTTTAAATTACTTTATTTATTTAGCATTTATTTCACTATAAAAAGGATGTCGTTTTAACTTCGATGCATGCATGCATTTAGTAACGGTCTAGCTTGAGTCCTAGGGGGTCGGGTCGTTACAGCCACACTCTCTCCTGGCTCGAGAGGGGTTTAGTCATAGTAGGACTATGATCTATTATTCATTAGAGGGATCAGTGGTACTTAAGGAGTTAGATGTAACTACAAGGGAAAAACAGTAATTTTGTCCAGCTGTATTTACGAGCAATTTGTGAAGGGTCATTGTACTGTTGATTGGTTATATCTGATGGACAGGAATATATATGTAGTGCAAAGAGTGCAGATGGCGGCCTTTAGGGGAATGCCTGATAGTTAGCAGATGGTGGATAATGTAATTAAAGAGTTTAATTAATTATTCACGTACCGTTGGAGCTTCAAGCTACAGGTCCATAAGATCCCCTTGGTAGCTTAAAAGGATTTAGTTGAGAATCAATTTTTGGGTTAATTTGAATTGTTTAAATTCATAAGAGGGAATTTAATTATATATGATATAATTAATTCCAACAACATGTCAAACGATTTGTTACTCCAGTCGTTAAGAACTTTGATATGCATCAACCTCACTAAAAAGTTCAAGGACAAAAATTGCGAACAACCAGGGTATAGTTCAGTACGTGCTTCGTCATTAAATCCTCGAATAAGTTCGTGGTATCTCTTTCTTGACCATTAAAGGACATTCTATTCTCAATCCCTTCTTCATTTGCATCTTTGTTTTCAATTGGAACTTGTAGATCGTTTATAAGATTCAACATCTCATTTCTTTGACAACATTACCCTCTATACTATCTACTTCAACATTGTGTATTAAATGAGTTGTATAACTTTCAAAACCTCTAGATAAGTTTACTGGCTCTCCATGCTATATCCATTCATAGTATGAGGGAGATATTCCATATGTTAATAGATGTCGTTCCACGATATCTAATTTTTCCCAAATTGAATTCATACAATTCTTTCATGGATATCTTATTCGCCCGGAATCATTAAAATGAAACTTTTCCATATCTAAAAACTGGGATACTCCTTCTCTATACTCCACTGATAACTTATTCCTTAATTTAATCCATTCTTTATTCATCCTTAAAAACAAATCTTTTCTGACCAACTTGTAATCCAAAACAATAACCTGTATTAGAGGACAAAGTACAAAGCCTTTATTAAGCATGGATTTTGATTAATTTAATAAACAATTCCAAGTTTGTTTGAAGAATTTAAAATTTTAAATAACCTCTAATAGGTGATTTGAATTGTGTATACACAACATCCGTGGAGTATAATTGATATTAAAAAAATAATGAACATTTAGGAATGTGATTGTATGTTTTCACTTTTCAGAAGCATATTTCTTCCATATTTCTTACTATGATTTGCATCTTTCTTAAGTACAATTGTTATTAGACGGGACTTAAACTTTTCAATTTTGAACTTTTGTGATGTACTAGTTGTAAAGGACTAAAGACTAAACTAAGTCCAAAATTAAGTAATAAGTAAAAGGGATCCCCTTTTTTTGCCCCTAATGTTATTAATTTTGTTTGAAAACTAAAGTGTTTTTAGGGGTATAAAATTGAACTTTCCTTCGTTAAGTTAGTTGAATTAAGAGAGGTGAACACTATGTGATGTATCGTTTTACTTATACATGTGTCGGACATCTCACAAAATAACATACGTCAGTTACTCATCTCGTTATCAGTTTGAATATCCACCTCTTCATGTTTATCTTTTGAGAAGAATCTCTTTAAACTCTCTTAACAAATGAATACATTATTGTCATATCCTATAAGAGAGAACAGACAAGTCTTTCACAAGTACTGCCTTGAATAATTGATTCAGGTAAGCCAGGCTGAACTGCTTTATACAATTATTAGAACTCAAGAAAATTTTAGGCTTCAGAAAGAAAACTCAAGAAAACCATCAACTTGTAAAAGCAGTTTCCTATCCATGCTCATCATTAGAGCCCATAAGACAATAGGTTTTCTCTCTCTCTCTCACACACACACATGAAACCTAAAAATTAATATCTATATTATAAATATGTTAAACTAGATGTAATGTAGATGACCATCATTAGTGTCCATTGGCTATGTATTACTTATCCATTACCTTATGTGTTATATTTGGCCGATCATTAATAAAGTGTTATCAATGTTTATTACAATAAATAGTTATTGTTTATCTTGTATTTATCTTGCCGAAATAACCTTAATCCAATAAACTAGCATCCTAGATTGTTGTATGAGTTTTGAACTGTATGTGAAGATATACGGGGATCCGTGTTCAAGATACAGCCTATAGGGTCTATAGTATATGGATAAGATTGGGTACCTTATCTTTATGACACTATAGACACGACCCGTTTTGTATTTGATACAAATGCAATGATCCAACTCATTCGTGTAGGGGACATGCGGGTAGGGGTATCCTATGTAATGAGTTTGCATAAGATCAAACCACGAAATAGTAACCTCTATATGTAACTCCGTTGACTAGTTAGGTTTCTATTTCACTAGGATGACCTAGGCAACTTAGTCTCAATCCTGAGTGGATTATGGACTGAGTTCATGAAGGATTATCCTTTGATTTGTATGAGTAGGAGTGGCTAGTTTGATGACTCAATAAGCTTACTATTTTGTGGACAAGACCAAGTGAGGAGCTAAAAACATTATTTCACGAGATGGAATTCACTTCTTCTCGACTTTAGTGTAAATAGATGAGTATTCCCTTAAGTCGTGTCTTGGGGACTTGAACAAAAGGCCCTAACCTCTCACTGGCCCAAGAGTGGTTTCTGTTAATGGTTAGAATATAAACAGGTTGTTCATTAAAGGAGCACTAGTACTTAAGGATGTAGAGATAACTCAGGGGTAAAACGATAATTTGACCCAACTGGTGTTACGAACGCTCGTGAAGGACTAACTTGTTGTCAATTGTCAATATAATTTGATCCAACTGGTGTTATGAACGCTCGTGAAGGACTAACTTGCTACCAATTGTCAATATCTGTGGACACAGAAATATATTTGTAGTGAGAAGAGTGCAACTGTGGGTCTATAGTGGAATATACCCACAGTTAACGACTATTGATTAACTTGGTTAATGAGTTTAGTCAATTAATCTCATATCATTGAAGCTTCTGATCTGTAGGTTTGCTAGGTCTCATTGGTAGCTCATAAAGGGAATTGAGGTAATTAAAGTAATTTGAAATTTACTAAGGGAAAGAATAGAATGTATGGTGATACATTATAATATAAATTTTATATTTTAATTAAACTTTTATATTGAATTTGATTAAAAAAATTAATTTATGGGAAAATTAAATATTTGAAGGAGTTCAAATATTAAATTTAATATAAATAGAATTCATTTAAAACTATAGGTCAAAATTAATATGCATTAGATGCATATTAAAACTATAGGTAATATGCATGAGAGAAAACATATTGGAATATGATTCAATTACAAGGTTAAATTAAATATGTGATATTTAATTTAATAATTAATTAGAGAATTAATTAAATATTTAATTTAATTAAACTTGATTAAATTTGATTTAATTAAATTAATTGAATTAAAACAATAGGTTATGAGATAGGGGTGTCTTAGAATATGATTCTAAAGAACATTTAATTAAATATGAGATATTTAATTATTATTAATTAATTTAAATAATTAATAATTATTTAATTTATTTTAATAATTAAATTTTGATTTAATTGATTTTTTAAATTAAATGAATTTATTATTATTTAATTAAATAACTTAAATTTGATTTAATTTATTGGTTAAATAAATAATGAATTAAATTTTTTTTTTGTTACAATAAGCTAGAGAGAGATCTTCTCCCAATTTCCTCCTCTCTATGAAACCCATATCTCAATTTCCCTACTTAAGCAAGTAATTAAGGGAATTAGCTAAGTGAAAGTTAAGTTAAATCCTATGTTGGAGAGAAGGAAATTTCTAATTGTTGAATGGATTCTCCTTGATAAGCTTGAAGATAAGCCTTAACTAGTGAAAAGTTTGACTAAGTGAAGCCAAAAGGAACCATGCGTTGGGTGTTAGGAAACATTAACGCATGAGATGAGGTTGAGTAAGTAGAGGTTTAAAAGACATTAAGCAATGAAGCCAAAGGCATGCGTTTGTGAGGTAGGATGCATGTTGGCCAAAGCATTGGCAAGAGGCGTTGCGAAGTTGCTCATGCGTTGAGTTCATATGAGCGAGAGTGGAGAGAGTAAGAGAAGCTTGGGTGCAAGGCGCTGGGTAGACGATCGTATAGCTTTGAATGGTGCTAAGTGATGTGCTAGACGATCGTGAAGATGCGCACGACATTAAACGATGAGAAATGACACGCTAGACGATTAGGTTATACGATAGGCGTTAAGCACTACACAATCATTGCGGGCGCTAGACTATAAGCGTGGAAGCTGGGCAATAGCGCTAAACGATAACATTGTACGATAGCATTAAGCGTTGAGCGGGCGATAGACGATGAGCGTAGACGCTACACGATGGGCGCGACAGCTAAGTGATAGGCTATGAGCGAGATCGTTGAGAGCGAGATGTTTACTAAACGATTGAGCTACACGATGAAGCGTTGGTGCTATGCGATGGACATAGATGCTAAACGATTATAGTGAGATGTTTAGTAAACGATGGAGCTAAGCGATAAGGTAAGAGCTACACGATGGACTAAGCGATGGAGCGGTGCTTAGGCTTGCGTTATGCAAGGCTGATGAGCTCATCTGGACAAATGGCTGTACCGAGAGATGGTTAGACTTGAGTTAGTAGGAGCTGGATAAATTAAGTTTCATGCAAATGAAGTCTTATGCATGAGGAATATAACTCAAGTAGGTGTGGCACAAGAGTAGGTGAATGGCAAAGGAGTAGGTGGTGGTAAAACATGGTGTAAACACTTCAAGAGTAGGATTATCTTGCATAGGAAACCGTCAGAAATGAGAAGGATCATTTCCTTTGGCCTATAAATACCACCATAAGATGTCTTTTCAGTTCATAAGCCAAATTTTCTTCAAAGGATGTAAGAAAGAGTGTTAAAAGGTAGATTTAGAGGAGACCATGTGTTGATCATGAAGGGCATGCGTCGGTCACGAAGTTCCAAGAGAAGGAGATGTTGTCAGACAGTGAAGTCTGAAAGTAGGGTTAACTTTGGATGAGAATTTCTCCTAAAATACTCATGTATTTGGAGTGATTCTATAGCCATCTGAAATCTCTGAGAGTCTAGTTTTCAAGGTAGTGCTACCGAAGAAGAAGCGCCAAGGAATCGGATTGGAGAGTGAAGAGAAGATAGAAGGGTCAAGCTGTCATGTAAACTTGCGTCAGTCTTGATATTTTGGTGATTCCAGCCAAACCACGAGAAGTTCTAAGCTAAAATTTTAAGGTAATCTTTCTGAGACATTCTAGAGCATGTTTGTAGAAGGAAGTATCTCAAAATAAGGCTTAGAACTATGAGTAATCGGAGCTTTAAGTTGAATCTAGATCTTAGAGTTCAAAAGGGAGCCCGAGGTGATCAAGGAACTTCTAGAAAGGAAGATTCCTACCTTACCAAGTTGAGTGGTATTTCCTTTAAAGTATTAAGCATATGTTTTAAAGTATGTGTATATGCTTACGTTATGAATGATTAATTAGCATGTGAATGAGATTATATGATCGTGATGGTCAGGGGGCCAATAGACCTAGTTCCTGAGCTCAAATGGAACCTCACGGGATGGTTAGAGGACCGAGAGATCTAGTTCCTGAGCATGTGGGAGGAACCTCGTATGGGATGGTCAGAGGGCCAATGGACCTAGCTTCTAAGCCCATGAGCGGGGAGATATGTGCGCATAGGGAACAAAAGGGAACACAAAAGAGAAAGTGTTTATGATTAGTAACAGTTAACTATCTACCGTGCGTGTAGATAGGAGTTGAGATCAAACTCATTCAAAGCGAAGGTTTGAGTATTAAACTCGTATTTGTGATATGTTGGGTATTTATGAGTTGAAATAGACTCTAGAAGTTGCTTACCACTCATTGAGCTTTGTGAAGCTCATTCTTTCCTTTCATGTTTTTCTTCCCAGGTAGCGAAAGGTGAGGGGGTTCCAGGGTGCTGCTAAGGTCAAGGTCTACCACAAGCCACAGTTACACTTCTGGGGTTTTAAGAGTTGTTGTTGTAAACTTTGTAATTAAGTCTTGGAATTGTATAAACATTACATTGTTGTAATAAAATGGACCTACTCAATCAATTGTTGTTTATCTCTTTGACTTAAAGTTTACTGAAAGTAAAGAGGTTTAAATGGGCAGTAGGTATCATGAAAGGGTGGCATCTACGGTCCCTCATGCCTCACCTCGGGCTTAGGTGGCGAGCTCCAGGCGGGGTGTGACACTCTCTCTAGTCGGTTCTCATTACATCACACAAAGGAAGAAGTGATATGTAGAATTTTCTTTATTGGCCTCTGGTTTTTTGAATTTTTTTCTCAATTGAAAATTCTCTCCAAGGATCCCACCTCCTTCTACTAGCCCAAGGAGAATACTGGTGAAACCACTTTTGTAGTGTTCACTTGATTTGTAGCAGTGGAATCAATATCGTAGATCTCAAAAGTTGGTGAAACCCTCTAAAGTCGTCAACGAAAGTAAGAGATTCTAAATCTATTCCCTCTATTAATTTGTTATTAAAATTTGAAAATGGTATGTCTTTTCTGTTGTGCTTGGGATTTTAACCCAACACTTGTGTCTCAAGATTACACATTATTAGTGACCATGTAATCCACCTCTTGTTTACTAAATTGTTTATAAATAGTGGCATTTGGTAGGTTTTGAAAGACACACATATTGGTGATCAACCCAAAAAGATTGGAGAAAGTGGAGAAAGTGGAGAAATCTATTTTTGTTATTTTATTTATTTATATATTATATAATATTTATTTATTTTATTATATATTAATATTATAATATATTTTTCCATACCCGTATTCTTGTTGTGCATCGTTGTGCTCCTCAAATTCACAACACGTTATCAACATGAATTCCTATCATTTTCCTCACTAAAGGTAAGTCTTAAAGGTATGTCGGTTTTTTCCTCTTTGTTATCATTAATAAATTTAATGTTATTTTTCATATTTAATATCAATTAAATTTCTAATGTAAATACAGTATTTTATGATAGTGCTTCCATGACAAATCTCACTTAGAATTTGTCGCCCTTGATATTAACGACAGTAATTATTTGTCATGGGTTGCTTGATACCGAAATCCACCTGGATGCTATGAATCTTGGAGAGACTATTAAATAAGGAAATATGACATCTAATCAGGACAAAGAAAAATCTACGATTTTCCTTTGTCATCATCTCCACGAGGAATTGAAATTTGAGTATCTTACATAAAAGATCCTCGTATCATATGAAAAATTTTGAAAGAGAGGTATGATCATAAAAAAATAGTCTTTCTTCCTAAAGCTCGTTATGAGTAGATGCTCTTGAGGCTACGAGATTTTTATATCAATAAGTGATTACAACTCCACATTATTTAAAATCAGTTCAAAATTGTTGTTATGTGGAGAGAAAATTACTGATGCAGATATGTTAGAGAAGACATTTTCTACATTACATGTCTTAAATAAGCTCTTACAGCAGCAATATCAAGAGAAATGTTTTAAACAATATTCTGAACTAATTTCATGTCTTCTCTTGACCAAACAAAATAACGATTTATTGATGAAAAATCATCAATCTTGACCAATCGAAACAACACCATTTCCTGAAGTGAATGCTATGAATTTTAATAATAATCGTGGTCGAGGCTGTGGTCGTGGTCAAGGTTATGACTGTGTAGAGGAAGAAATAATTATTACTTTCATGGTGGTCGTTCTAATCATTTAAATTTCAAAGGAAGCACACAAAATGATGATCATAAAGGAAAAGCTCCACAAGATAATAGTACAAAAAATATTAACAATAAATGCTTCCAATGCGGAATGACTAGGCATTGGTCACATATCTGTCGTACGTCAAAACATTTAGTTGATCTTTAGAAAGCATCCCTGAAGGAAAAAGAGAAAAATGTGGAAGCAAATTTTGCATACCAGGATAATGACATATTTGACCCATCCCATATGACAAATTTGGATTTGACGGACTTCTTTGAATCTCCTGAAGAGAAAATCGGTAGATTGATGGAACATCAAGTGTTTCCTTTGATTTTGAAAATATCTAAACTTATTGTTATTTTTTTTTATTATTCATCTTCATGTTTTTTCCTCTCAGTAGATGTTAATCTTGAAGGGACCCTAAGGTCCACAGGGGAAGCGGAGTTCGTCCCAATTTCAATTTTATCACAGAATACAAACTTTACAGAAGAAAAATTATGCAATTCAAAACAAAAAATTTTACAGCATGCAAGAAGAAAAGAATTAAGGTTAGAAAGTGCTTACCCTTGAAGAACCGTTCTTCACGTAATCCTTCTTCTTCACGAACCTTCCTCGAAAAACACAGAACATCATCACAAGTGAGACCTTTGTATTCTCTGTAGGGGGTGAGAATTCTCAGGAGGTATGGACTCTGAGTTTTGGGAGTGAGAGAATGAAAAATTGAGAGAGGAATTTTCAGGAAGATAAAAGAAACTATCACAACTCACACAGAGACCTCTCTCTATGAAAAAAGATGAAAAACCAGATCGATCGAACTAACTTTCCCACTCTCCACGTAAAAACTGAGAGAGAGAATTAAAAGAAGGGAAGTTCTTTCCCTCACTTTAAATTCAAAATTAAATTAAAACTAATTTTATTTAAATAATAATTACATATATGTGTGTGTGTGTGTATATATATATATAATAACTAACTTATTATATGTATATATATAACTATATGTTATATCAAATATAACACATAACCTATCATTTATATTGTATCAAATACAATATAACCTATAGTTTTTAATTATCTCAATCATTTGTGTATTTAATATAAATCACATTTATACTAAAATTTAATTATATGAATCCAATCCATATAATTAATATTTGAATAATATTCAAATATTTAATTCATCTCAAAATAAACTTTATACTATAAAGTATCAAATACATTGTGTTAATTATATTACATATAATTAATTAAAATTAATTATATCATATATAATTAATTCCTAACATTAATTTGAACAATACAAATTAATCCAAAATTAATTCTCAATAATCCTAGTTGAGCTACAGAGGGGACCTTATGGATCTGTAGATTAAAGTTCCAATGGTACTTGAATAATTAATTAAACTCTTTTAATTAAATTATTCAACATTCATTAACTGTTGGTCATTCCACTAAAGACCGTTAGCTGCATTCTTTGTACTACAGATATATTTCTGTGTCCATTGGATATAACTAGTCAACAATGCAACGACCCTTCACAAATTGCTCGTAAGTACAGTTTGGCCAAAATTACCATTTTTCCCTAGTTACATCTAACTTCTTAAGTACCACCGATCTCTCTAATGACAATAAGTCACAGTTCAACTATGACCAAACCCATCTCGGGTCAAGAAAGAGTGTAGCGCCACATTATTTAAGCCCTAGAATCAGTCCTTAAGGGAGCACTTTATGTACCTACCCCAACATTAGGGAATGAGTGAATTCCGTCTTGTGTAGCTATGTTCCCAACTCCCCAATCAGACGAATCCCCAAAATGGTAGGCTTATTGAGTTAGCGATCTGACCACTTTCACCCATACAAATCGAAGGGCCACCCTCATAGGTAGAAGTTCATAACTCACTTAGGATTTAGGTCATGCCACCTATGGTCATCCTGATGAATTGCAAGTCTCTATTATTAACGGTGTTATATAATGAGACTAATCATTTCGTGGTCTAGTCTTATACAAACTCCTTTGTATAAAATACACTCCTTCACATGTCTCTACATGAATGATCAGGATTAGATCATTTGTAGCACTTTACAAAAATTGTAACATCTACAAAGTGGGTCATATTCATAGTGTCATCAAGATAAGGTACTCAATCTTATCCATCTACTACAGACCATTTAGGTTATCACTTAAACATGATCCACCTATATGTCTTTACATACATGTTTAAGCTATAGAAGATAACCTTGGTGTAAGCTATAGAAGATCACCAAGATCAGGCTTATTGGTTTCGGGTTAATGCTACTAGAAGACAAATAAAATACCTCATAAATAAATATATTTGTATATTATGATTACAAACTACAAAATCCACGAGATTTAGGGTATCAACCCCAACAAAGCTTTGTATATTCCAAATGTTTTTTTTTTCTTGTTGTAATTATCTTCTTTTAGTGAAGAAACCTGGATCATTTTCTTATGTTGGGTGACTAAAAAAACGAGTATAGGAGATGTATGTTTGGCAGACAATGCACACATACAATACTTACAAGTAAAAAAATATTTTTCCAAACTAATAATGCTAGATACAAAAGTTAATATAATAGTAAGTTCTGCAAACCTAATTATAGAGTTTGGAAAAGAAAATATTATTTTGCCAAGAAGAATAAAATTTACAATTGATAATGCATTGTTCTCTAGTCAATCAAAGATAAATGTACTTAGTTTTAAAGATATACGTTGCAATGATTATCATATTGAGACTGATAGTAAGAATAATGTGGAATATCTATATATCACATCTACTATCTCAAATAAAAAACGTAAATGGAAGAGTTGTCTGCTTTATCTTCTGGATTATGTTATACTTGAAAGAAATCAGACATGAGAATTTTCATGAGCAGCAGAAGGATCGTTCCAAATTTCATTCGAAATTGAACACTAACAATTACAGTCAAGAAATGGAAACTAACAGGTCATGCAACAACTAGAAATTACAGCATGCTACCAAGATAATCAAGGGATAGGATATACATACCTTTGAACACTCATTCTTTAAACCCCCTCGATCGAACTCCAAGCGTCCAAGACAACAATACACAAACACTCGATCACAACCACCGCAACACAACACGATCAACAGCAACCACCACACGAACAATGCGAACCCAACGAATGACCTCCAGAACCTCGATATCAATTGAATTGAGTAAGGACACCACCATAATGGTTACCTTGGTATTCTCAATGTAAGGATCCAAAAGTTGTGGGCTCTGTATGGACTTGGTTAGAGGAAGAGACAGGAGGAAAAACAATCGTGTAGACGATTGAGCAAGTGGGAGATGACACAATCTATCGTATAGACGATGTGCTCAATCGTGTAGAAGATGGCAGCCTATCATCTAGACAATGGCACGCGATCGTTTAGCTACAAACAACTGGGTGAAATATTGTATGGTTAAACTTTACGATCATTTAGTCTCTCTAATGCTATCGTTTAGTGAAACAATTTCACTTGATAGTATTACCATGAGTTTCTTTACGAAAATAGCAACTCTCTCACACATGTACTTATTATCAAGTTGAAATCTTGTATTTGCAAGATTACTTGCTCAAATGATTAAGTTAAGAGACAATTTCGTCATTATACAATTAAGACCACCATCTTGATAATATTGGTAAATTTACATCCTGAGCTTTTGATAATTATTTTATGTCAATTGGGATAAGTGTTGACGTCCTGTAGCTGATGTGTTGGGATTGGTGTCCTAATTATCCCAGAGTCCCATAGTTTGTAAACATTGTACATATTGTTATTAATAAAATAAGAGTTATTTTATTTGCATTTATCATATCCAATAAACAAAGATCCGTGGTTATTTCATGTAAACTTAAGCATGTATGTGAGACATACAAGTGGATCATGCCTTAAGTAATAACATAAATGGTCTGTAGTATAAGAATAAAGGAGGGAAACCTTATCCTGGTGACACTACGGATACAAACCGCTTTGTAGAGGTTTACAAGTGTTGTGAACTACTACAGATGGTCTAATCCTGACCATTCACGTGAAGACATGCGAGTGGGGGTATCCTATATAAAGAGTTTGTATAAGACCGAACCAAGAGATGATTCGTCTTTTTATATAACGCCATTGATAATTGAGACTTACATCTCATTAAAACGACCATAGGTGACATGACTTTAATCTTGAGTGTTTTTGGAACTCCGGCTTATGAGGGCGGTCCTTTGATTAGTATGGGTGAGAGTGGCCAGATTGCCAACTCAACAAACCTACCTTTTTGGGGATTTGTCTGATTGGGGAGCTAGAAACTAAGTTACAAAAGACGGAATTCACTCCTTCCCCAAAGCAGGGGTAAGTAGATAGATTGCTCTCTTAAAGATTGATTCTAGGTCTTGAACATAATGGTCACAGCCTCTCTTTGGAAGAGAGGACCCAGTCATAGGACTATGAACTTATTGTTCATTAGAAGAATCAGTGGTACTTAAGGAGTTAGATGTAACTACAAAGGCAAAACGGTAAATTAGCCCAGCTGTGCTTATGAGCGATTTGTAAAGGGTTATCACACTGTTGATTAATCATATGGACACAGAAATATATCTGTAGTGAGAAGAATGCAGTTGTCGGTCTTTAGTGGAGTAACCAACAGTTAACGAATGGTGGATTTCGTGACTAAAGATTTTAGTCAATTATTCACGTATCTTTGGAGCTTCAAGCTATAGGTCCATAAGGTCCCCTTGGTAGCTCAATGGATTCAAGTTGAGAATCAAATTTTTGGGTTGATTTGAAGTGTTCAATTTAACAAGAGAAAATTCAATTATATATGATATAATTGGTGTGATGTATGAGATACATCAAGTGAAGAAATTAATGTAAATATGATTTACATTAAGTACCATAAAATAGAAAAAGAACTATAATTTATATGTTTCATATGATGAAATATTAAAACTATAGGTTATAAATATAATATGATAAGTTGTTAATCATATTTATTTATAATATATTAATTATATGATAATTAATTTCTTTTTCTCTAATAACCGATTGAGTGGGAGATTATTGGAAGTTTTATGGTAACCATGAGATGTTACTTCATTCGAAAAGTACTCACAGAGACAACCTATCAGGTGAAAGAGTTTCACTAAGCGATAACGTTGATAAAGACTAAACCATTGTGTAGAGTTGACTAAACGATCATGTAGAGTTGACTATACGATAGTCATTCAGTTGATCGTTGCTACATGATCGAATAGCAAAGTCTATGCAATAGGCTTTAGTTTACTAAACAATTAAACACATCGTCTATACGATAGACCTGCTTCTTATCTCCTACTTGCTCGATTGTCTACTCGATCATAGGCTTTCAGTCTCTTCCTCAAGCCAAGATCATATAGAGCCCAAAACTCCTGGATTCTCACACCGAGAATACCAAGGTAACACTTGTGGTAGTGTCTCGACTCAGTTCGTGAATCGAGTGGGACTCGATTGGGTTCGAGGAGTTGTTCGTTGTGATCGTGTCTGTGTTGTTCCATCTTTGCGTTCGTGTGCTGTTTGTTGGACGCTTTGGACTGATCGAGGGATTCTTGAAGAATGGTTCTTCAAGGATATGCATCCTCTATCCCTTGTATCATTGTTTAACATGCTGTATTTTTTGTATATGCATGACCTGTTAGTTTCTGTTTTAAGACTGTAATTGTTTGTGTTCATTTGAATGGAATTTGGAACGATCCCTTCCATTGCTCATGGAAGTCCTCGTGATTGATTTCCTTCAATTGGTTTCAGATCCAAGTTGTTCTGAAATTCCAAATTTCACTTCTGTTTTGAACTTCTTTTACAGTCGTGGTGGGTTTTAAGTTTTTCTGCATTGCGTTTAAAAGTTAAATGCATTTATGGATGTATTGATGAATGTTCACGGGATGGTTGCCTCTATTTAAAGCTTTCTTTAAGTTTAAAAAGTGTTAATTTGTAAGGGCCCTGCGTTTTTGGGCATAATTAACAAGCAATCGAGTCTGTATTCAAAGTGTTTGAAGTTGTTTGTTGAGTCGTTTGTATGAAGTTTCGTAGCATGGAGCCGTGGTTCTCATCGAGGAAGAAGACCAAAGGCTGGTCGTATCCTGTAGCCTAAGGTAAATGATTGTTGAGATTTGACTAAACGATCGTGTAGAAAAGTTCTGGCCGATCATATAGTATTTACTAAACGATCGTTTAGCTAATGCTAAACGATGGCGTAAAACGTTTACTCTATCTTGTAGCGTTAGTTGCTCGATTGCGTGGACGCTGGAAGTAAACGACCACATAGAGTTTTGACATTCATCATTTAATAAAAAGCGCGCGCACTAAACGGCAGTGTAGTTCAGCATGCCTTATCGCATAGTCACTGACTACACGATCACGCGGTATATGATACCTTATGCTTGCTTAACGTTCGTTTAGACAATTATGATTCATTGCATCATTGTCATTTAATTGATCGTCTAAGGCTTGCGTTGCACGATGTTCGCTGCACAATCGCATGACCTCATGCTTCATCACATAGTAAAAGATACACGATCGTTGCTAAACGATCGTTTATTCTCATACAACATTGCTAAATGATTGAGTAAAGAGTTTACTCTCTTGTGTAGGTGATCACAAGGATTTGGTATACGATTAAGGAGACGTGTTTCTTCGCCCGGACGATTCAAGACCCAGTTCGCCTATTTGAACCGGAGACTCATTGTTCTTTATAATAGTTAGCTTTGGTTTTTGAGGATTTGAGGTTAATTATCTGGTTCATCAACTTTTGTTTAATGTACATGAGATGTATGTTGTTTATATGCCATAGTGTATGAGATATAGATTTAAAACCCACCTTAAGTTATGCATTTTATTCATGCATCATATATTATAAGTGTTATAATATAGTTTTTGGCATAATGAAATTACAAGAAAACATGCGCATGCATCATGAAATATAACAGTTATATTTATGCATGCATTAAGCATATTCATGCATCATCTTTAAATTATAGGAGCTATAGTATAAGGGTGTATGGAAGCATGTATGCTTGGTTCGTTGCTTTGTTATATAAGTGTTATATAAAAGTAACAATGAATGAATAATGCATGGAGCATGACACTTAGGCTTGTTTATAAAAGTTATGAATGCCTTGTATCTGTTTCTTCGTGTTGTAGATGATTTTCGTTGTTTCCGGTTATAAGCGTTATAATGGAAATTAGAACTAAAATCAATAGAAAGAGTTGCATGAACTTAGGCGAACTCATGTTTTAAAAGGGTTTTAAAATTGGATTGAGATAGACCTAAGTTCCTGGTTCTAATGCGATTAGATACCTAGGTTTAATCTTTTAAATCGGTTTAATAGGATTAAATTGGTTTTCATAAAAGATTAAATTTGTATTAAATCTATCCATAAGGGACCTTTTGTTTAAGGCGAGTTTTGTCTAGGCTGGGGTATTTAAACTGACGGAAACGGAACACCCTTACCTGGGAACCTACCTAGAAAGGTTAATTAGATATATTTGCTACAAACATGCGACAGTTGATCAAAGACTTCATTAAAGAGTTTAATGAATGATGTTCAAAAATTTTTCAAACTTTCCAAAACAAGTGTTACTTTTGGGTAAATCTAAAAAGTCACTTAGTTAAAATTCGTAGCCATGTTTTTTCTAAGTAAACTAAATCCTAGGTTATAGAATACTCAGTGGGAGGAAGAGATATATATGATATGTCAATGATTCCACTCACGTTTATCCCTGAATGTTCACACCGTGAGATTCATGTTTGGCCTTGTGGTGCCCTAGGAGCATCGCCCTTCGGATGGTGTTTGCATGAGTCAATATTAAGGTGGACAGAGAGAGACTGTGGTCTCCTTCATTGGTTTGTACCGTGAGATCTTCTTGCACTGTGTCATGGTGCCCTGGGAGCATCCCCCTTTGGATGGCTTTTGTGTGGTTGGTCAATATCAAGGTGAACCCTAGAAATGGATAGGCTCGCTTTAGTTTTTTCCCCAATCGGATTTTTTCCCTTTGGATTAGCTGCTTGAGGTGGAACTCTAGGATCTAAAATGAAGGGTCACACTTACAGAAAATTGTTAAGCAAGTTAATGATTTCTTGACTAAATCAATGATGGCTAGTCGTTATAGGAGTAAGAGTTGTTCTGGTATTAATGACTGGTTGAGAATGTATCAATTCAGAGGAGGGGTAAATTGACTACCCTTTGGTGGCTTTTATCCTAAACCTTTGAAGTGTCATTGTTCATTTCAGTTTTGCTAAATCATATTGGATGTTATTTTTTCAAAGAGTATTTGCTAAAATCTAATGTAGATCAATTTTTTTTTCCAGCAACTTGAATGTTTTTCCGTTAGTTGCCTCTAATTTGACCGATTACATACATTGGAAAAAGTCCGTTAAAACATATTTCGTGGTAAACGACCTCGAGTTTGTCATGATTGAGAAGTGTCCTCAAGTCCTGATCCCTGATATACCGTAAAATGTTCGTAATGCATGTGAGGTGTGGATGAAGGCTAATTCATTGACCTGACTTCACATTTTGGCTAGCATACCATATGCATTGGCCAAAAGTGTTGAGAACATGGTCATGCACGTGAGATTATGGAATCATTGCAAAAATTGTTTGAACGTCAGTTCTCACTTTCTGAGCACAAAGGGATGGATGACAAAGAAACCAATAGTGTTAGTTTCCAAGATAACCTCCAGTCTTTCTTGAATGTCAAGGGAGTAAAAGAGAAAGCAAGTGGTTCTAACTCTGGAAAAGTTCATCGACAAGAAGTGGAACTTGGAGCTTATTTATGTTCTGATACTGATCCCACTACTTTCTAGAAGAGGAAAAAGTCTAAAGACAGTAAATATGATTTATTTATCTTGGAGACGTGTTTGGTAGATGATGATGATTCTGCCTGGATACTTGATTCAGGTGCTACTAACCACGTTAGTTCTTCCTACCAAGGATGTACTTCCTGGCAAATATTACAAGGGGAGAGTTTGACTTTTCGAGTCGGTACTGGTGAGGTTGTTTCAACTATTACTGTAGGTAGACTGAGGTTATTTTTGGATAAAACATGTTATCTATTACTGGATAATGTTTTTGTAGTTCCTCATATCAAGAGGAACTTAATCTCGGTTTCTTGTCTCATTGAACAAGGTTATACTGTTTCCTTTTCTAAGAGAAAAATGTTTATTTTCAAGAATGGTATGAAGATTGGTTTTGGTTCAATGGAAAATAACTTATATGTACTAAGGCCGTTAGTCATAAAAGCCTTGCTTAATATTGAAATGTTTAGTACAGCGATAACTGCAAAAAGATCAAAGGTTTATCCTAAGGAAAACGCCCATCTTTGGCATCTAAGGCTAGGTCTTATCAACCTCAATAGGATCAAGAGTTTGGTGAAATGTGGACTTCTAAAGAGTTTAGAAGAGGTATGTGAATCATGCCTTAAAGGCAAGATGACCAAACAACATTTTACTGGAAAAGGTTATAGAGCCAAGGAAACCTTGGAGCTTATACATTCAGACCTCTGTGGTCCGATGAGTGTTAAATCTCGAGGTGGGTATGAATATTTCATCTCTTTCATAGATGATTATTCAAGATTCGGGTATCTATACGTAATGCAATGTAAGTCTGAAGCCCTTGACAAGTTCAAGGAGTATAAGGATGAAGTTGAAAACTTGTTACGTAAGAAGATAAAAACACTACGATTTGATCATGGTGGAAAGTATATGGACCTCGAATTCCAGAACTATATGATAGAATATGGAATAACGTCCCAACTCTCGGCCCTAGGTACGCCTCAGCAGAATGGTGTATCAAAAAAGAGAAACAGAACCCTGTTGGACATGGTTCAGTTTATGATGAGTTATGCTAATCTTTCAGACTCGTTTTGGGGATTTGCAGTGGAGACTGCATGTTAAATTTTAAATAATGTTCCCTCGAAAAGTGTTTCTGAAATACCTTTTGAGCTGTGGAGAGGCCAAAGGTAGTTTATGCCACTTCAGGATTTGGGGATGTCCAGCCCACATGCTTGTGACTAACCTAAAGAAGTTGGAGTCACGTTTGAAAGTTTGCCTCTTTGTAGACTATCCCAAGGAAACGAGGAGTGGATACTTCTATGATCCGAGTAAGTATAAAGTGTTTGTGTCGATAAACACTATCTTCTTGGAAGAAGACCACATCAGGGATCATAAACCTCGAAGCAAGCTTGTTTTTCATGAGATTTCTAGTGGAGACTACTGAGAGTTTAACAAGAGTTGTTGAACAGACTAATAGATCAACAAGAGTTGTTGATGTCGGTTCATTTAGTCAACTATCTTAAGAGTTGAGACTGCCTCGACGTAGTGGGAAGGTTATGAACCCATCGGATCGCTACATCGGTTTGACTGAAGCCCAAAACATCATGTCTGATGATGGGGTCGAGGATCCATTGTCTTATAAGCAAGCAATGGAGGATGTTGATAAAGATGAGTGGATTAAAGCCATGAACCAGGAAATGGAGTCTTGTACTTCAATAATGTCTGGAAACTTGTGGATCAGCCTGATAGGGTAAAACCTATAAAGTGTAAGTGGATCTACAAGCGAAAATGAGGTGCAGATGGAAAGGTGCAGACTTTAAGGTTAAACTCGTGGCAAAGGGTTATACACAAGTCGAGAGAGTGGACTATGAGAAAACTTTCACCTGTTGTCATGTTAAAGTTTATCATGATTCTCTTATCCATAGCCACATTTTATAATTATGAGATATGGAAAATGGACGTAAAGACTGCCTTTCTGAATGGTAATCTTGAGGAGACCATCTACATGGCTCAACCAGGGGGGTTCATAGTTCCAGATCAAGAGCAAAGAGTTTACAAGCTTAATAGGTCCATTTATGGGCTGAAACAAGCATCTAGATCATGGAACATTAGATTTGACAGTGCGATCAAATCGTTTGGCTTTGATCAGAATGTTGATGAGCCTTGTGTTTATAAGAAAATCATTAATAGCTCAGTAGCTTTTTTGGTACTGTATGTGGATGATATCCTACTCATTGGGAATGATGTAGGTTTTCTGACTGACAGTAAGAAGTGGCTAGCCACCCAATTCTAAATGAAAGATTTGGGAGAGGCATAGTATATTCTAGGGATCCAGATCATTCGTGATCTTAAGAACAAGAGGTTGGCCTTGTCTCAGGCATCGCACATTGACCAAATGTTGATCAGGTACAAGATGCAAAATTTCAAGAAGGGTTTATTACCCTTCAGAAATGGAATTGTTTTGTCTAAGGATCAATATCCTAAGACACCTCAAGAGGTTAAGGAGATGAGACAAATTCCCTATACTTCGACTGTTGGAAGCTTAATGTATGCATTGTTATGTACTAGACCTGACATCAACTATGCAATAGGGATTTTCAGTTGTTATCAGTTCAGTCCAGGATTAGATCACTGGAAGACGATAAAAAAGATTCTCAAGTATCTTCGAAGAACGAAGGACTATATGCTTATGTATGAAGATAAGGATTTGATCCTTACAGGATACATAGACTCTAATTTTTAGACTGATAGAGATTCTCAGAAAGCGACATCAGGGTCAATGTTCACTTTGAATGGAGGGGTTGTAGTTTGGCGAAGCATCAAGTAAGGATGCATCACAGACTCCACTATGGAAGCCGAACACGTAGTCGCTTGTAAAGCTGCTAAAGAGACTGTTTGGCTTAGGAAGTTCCTTACAGATTTGGAAGTTGTTCCAAATATGTCTTTTTAGATCACACTCTATTGTGATAATAGCGGGGCTGTGGCAAATTCAAAGGAACCTCGGAGTCATCGTAGAGGCAAGCATATCGAACAGAAACCTGTTCAAGAAAATGAATCGAGTGGGACTCGATTGGGTTCAAGGATCTGTTCATTGTGATTGTGTTCGTGTTGTTCTGGTTGTTGTGTTTGTGTGCTGTTTCTTAGACACTTTGGAATGATTGAGGGATTCAATTCTTCAAAAGTATGCATCCTCTATCCCTTGTATCATCGTTTAGCATGCTGTAATTTCTGTATATGCATGACCTATTAGTTTTCGTTTTAAGACTGTAATTATTTGTGTTCATTTGAATGGAATTTGAAACGATCCCTTCCGCTGCTCATGAAAATCCTCGTGATTGATTTCCTTCATGATGTTCATACACAAAATGGTTTAGTAGAATTATTCATAAAACTTAACAGTTAATTTCTAGACCATAGATTATGAGAGTTAAACTTCCTTCATTTGTATGTGGACATGCTATTTTGCATGCAGCGACACTTATCCGCATTAAGCCAGTATCTTATTGTAAGTACTCGCCATTACAATTAGTTTATGGTTATAAGCCAAATATTTCCCATCTGAGAATTTTTGGATGTGTAGTATATGTTTCAATTGCTCTACCACAACGTACTAAGTGAAGGATCTCTTACTGAAGAGTTCCATGAGCACGTTCGGATCGCTCCAATTTCACAGTGACCGAAATACAACAATATACATTCAAACGCACAGTTATGCAAACAAATCTTAATTAACGGCACGAGGGAGAGAGTGCCATACCACTTGAAGATAGTCTTCAAACTTCGAAACTCAACGCAGCGGAAACCTCCATGCGATCTACCAGGCCCAGTAGAATTGTCAACTACAACAGCACGAACACGAACGGCGTGGGGATGATACCACCAGAAAAGAGCTCCGGGTATTCTCGGAGTGAGAACTCAAAGCGTGGTTTTTGGTGAATTTGGTAGAGGAAGGAGGAAGCAGGATCGTGTAGGCGATAAGCAAGTAGGAGAGAAAAAGGCACTATCGTATAGCAAAATGCTTATCGTTTAGGAGAAGATACACGATCGTGTAGGTTTTACTGAACGATCGTTTAGGAAATGGTATATGATCGTTTAGCAAACTCGGGACATTATACGATCGTTTAGGGAAGATATCCAATCGTATAGGAACTAGTGTGCGATCATTTAGGCACGAGGTGGACGATCGTTTAGATGAAGAGCGACTATCGTATAGGCTCGCAAAATACTTAAGCAATCATTTACTTTTCACCAGCGTGATCTCTTTTTCTTTTTGGAAGGGCGATTCAAAATGAAAACCATTTTCATTTTAATTCATCGGTTACAATAACCGACGCTGCCCCACTAACCCACGCCCGAACGTGAAAAATTGGCTTAATTATCATATAATTAACCAATTAATTAATAATAAATATAATCATATTATATTTTTATCCTATAGTTTGATATCACATATCTACTATAGCATTTTCTCCTCCACTTGATATAAATCATATTTGTATCTCATTTCCTCCAAAATAATATATCTCATACATTTAACCAATTATATCATATATAATTAACCAATCCAATTATATCATATATAATCGAACTTTCTCTTGTCAATTTGTACATTTCAAATCAACCCAAACACTAGTTTTTTACTTTATCCAAGCTACCCAGGGGACCTAATGCACCTGTAACTCGAAGCTCTAAAGGTCCATGAATAGCTGACTAAACTCTTTAGCCACGAGATCTACCATCCGTTAAATGTCAGGCATTCCACTAAAGACCAACAACTGAACTCTTCTTACCACAAATATATTTTTGTGTCCATCGGATATAACCAATCATGAGTACGATGACCCTTCACAAATGCTTGTAAGTATAGTTGGGCCAAATTATCATTTTGCCCCTGTAGTTACATCTCACTTCTTAAGTACCACTGATTCCTCTAATGAACAATACAACATAGTCTAACTATGTGTGAACATCTCTCGGGCCAAGAGAAGGTGTGTGGCACCACATCGTTCAAGCCCCGGAATCAGCCCTTAAGGGAGCTATCTATCTACTTATCCTTGCCTTGGGGAAGGAGTGAATTCCATCTTGTGTAGCTGAATTCCTAGTTCCCAAATCAGACGAATCCCCAAAGTGGTAGGTTTAAATCGGCTATCTAGCCATTCGCACCCATACAAATCAAAGGACCGCCCTTAATGGCAGGAGTTCCCAACTCACTCAGGATTGAGGTCATGTTACTTATGGTCATCTTAGTGAAGTGAAGTCTCTGTCATGAATAGTGTTATATAACGAGACGTTAATGTTTCGTGATCAGGTCTTATACAAACTCTTTGTATAGGATGTCCCCGCCCGCATGTCCCCAACACGAAAGATCAGTATCAGATCATCTATGACAAGTCAAAACACTTGTGACCATTCCACAAAGCCGGCCACATCCGTAGCGTTACCAGGATAAGGTTTCCCTCCTATATCCATATACTACAAACCATTTTGGTTATCACTCAAGACATGATCCACTTGTATATTACCACATACATGCTTGAGTCACATACAGATAACCAGGGATTTTATATTTATTGGTTTGTGGTAAAGCAAATAAAACAAGCAACTAAGAAAAATACAAGATGTGAAATAAATATCATATATTATACAACAACTGTTTACAAACTACAGGACACGAGACTTTAGGACATCAACTCCAACACTAAGATGGGTCCTCAAAAGAGGTTAGAAACATATATCGGATATGATTCCTCATCAATTCTCAAATATCTTAAACCCCTGACAAGTGATGTATTTACTGCACGATTTGCTGATTGTCATTTTAATGAGATAAATTTTCCAACATTAGAATTAAGAAGTTGGAAAAAGAAACTACATGAAATGCATCGTTGTTGTCTCATTTTGGTCCCCATACAGAACAATGTGAACTTGAAGTTTAGAAGATAATTTATTTTAAAATATAGCAAATCAGTTACCAGTTGTATTTATAGATGCAAAGAAAGTAACTAAGTCAAATATACTGACTGCAAATCTTCCATCGAAAATTGATATCCCAACACAGCAAGTTGTCACTAATGAGTTTGGAACACGCCATAAACGTGGTAGACTAGTGGGTTCCAAAGATAAAAATCATCGAAAAAAAAACTAATAGTCAAGAAGACTTGGTTGATGATGTAAATACCCCTGAAGAAATTCATGACATGACTAATAAGGAAGGTGGAATACATAAAGATAATAATGAGATTTCAACAAACTATGGCATGACAGGAAAAAGATGGAATCGAACTCATGTAGTTATCGACAACATTTTTGCGTATAATGTTTCTCTTGATATTATATCTGAAAATGAGGATTTTGAACTAAAATTTGTTGAAGAATGTCGACAAAGAAAATATTGGCTTCAGTAGAAAGAAGCAATCGAGGTTGAATTAAACTCACTTTCAAAACGTCAGGTTTTTGGACCAATAGTCCAAACACCAGAAGGTGTTAAATCTGTGGGATACAAATGGGTATTTATGAGGAAAAGAAATGAAAATAATGAGGTCATAAGATATAAAGCAAGACTAGTTGTACAAGGTTTTTTCACGAAGACCTGCTATTGATTATGAGGAGATGTATTCTATAGTAGTGGATGCAATTACACTATGATATTTAATTGGTTTGACTGTGTATGAAACTCTAAATATGCATCTTATGAATGTAGTTACACCATATTTATATGGATCTCTTGATAATGATATTTATATAAATCAAATTCTCGAGAATTTTATTAAATAAAGTTATAGAGATCGTTATATGGATTGAAACAATCAGAACGAATGTGGTACAATTGGCTGAGTGGATACTCGTTGAAAGAAGGATATCAAAACAATCCAATATATCTATGTGTTTTTATAAAGAAATCACAGTCAGGAATTGCTATTATAACTGTATATGTTGATGACTTAAATATAGTTGGGACTCCTGAAGAACTTTCAAAGGTAATAGAATATCTTAAGAAAGAATTTGAGATGAAAGATCTCGGAAAAACAAAATTTTATCTTGGCTTGCAAATTGAGCATTTAGTAAATGGGATATTTGTTCATCAGTCAACTTATACAGGAAAAGTTTCAAAAAGATTTTAATGGACAAAGCACATCCATTGACCATTCTAATGGAAGTTCGTTCACTAGATGTGAAGAAAGATATATTTCGACCTCGAGATGATAATGAAGAACTTTTTGGTTTTGAAGTACCATATCTTAGTGCAATTGGTGCACTTAGTATCTTGCTAATAATACAAGACCATATATTGAATTTTCAGTAAATTTATTAACAAGATATTGTTCTTCTTCAACAAAAAGATATTGGTACGAAATTAAGCATATACTTCATTATTTCCAAGGAATAATCGACATGGGTTTGTTTTCTTCAAATAAAACAAATTTTGATCTAGTTGGTTATACAGATTCTGAATATTTATCTGATCCACACAAAGCTAGATCTCAAACAGGTTATCTATTCACATGTGGAGGAACTGCTATATCATGACGATCGGTGAAACAAACCATAACAACAACTTTCTCCAATCATGTTGAAATTTTTGAAATTCATGAGGCTAGTCGAGAATGTGTACGGCTAAGATCCATCACTCAACACATTCATGGAACATGTAGTTTGTCTTCTAGTAAAAATCTTCCAATGATATTACACGAAGACAACACAGCATGCATATTCCAAATCAAGGGAGGATATATAAAAGGAGATAGAACAAAATATATTTCACCGAAGCTTTTCTACATTCATGATCTTAAAAAAAATGGTGACATCAGTGTACAATAAATTTGTTCGAAAGATAACTTGACAAACTTATTTATAAAGGCATTACTTATCGCAAGCTTTGAAAAACTGGTGCACAACAACGAACTGCGGCAACTCAGAGATCTCAAGTGATGTTTCCATGAGAGGGAGTAAATATACTTTTTAAAGCGTATTAGATTATATGAAATATGTACTCTTTTTCTTTCACTAAGATTCTTTTCCTAGTGGGTTTTTTCCTAGTAACACTACAAGAAAATTTGTCTTTCACAAAAATTTTCTCTCGATGCCTAAAAAATCATGGTGAAATAAGTACATTTTCGAACGCTTTTTTAGGCATCAGAAAAAAACATCTTTCCTGACAAAAATTTAAATATCGTTTGAGAATATGGTTTTTCCGACGTCATTTGGTTAGGTGTCGGAAAAAAATTGGTAGGAAAAAGTTTTTTAGTGACCTATCTTGATGGTAGGTTAGAAAGTGTCGGGAAAGGAGGCTTCTCTCGATGATTTTTAACATATCGTTGGGAGAAATTAAGTTGATTTTTTTTAAACTTCTTTCCCCCTGAATTTCCCCTCATCCCCCTTCTATTCCCTCCCTCGAACCCCCACCTCCCCCTTCTGCTGTCCTCCCCAAACCTTCTCCTCCCCCTTTTGCTTTCCCTCCCAAACCCCCTCCCTTCCCTGAATGCCCCTCCCCCCTTCACATATTCCCTTCCCTCCTTAAATCCCCCTCTCTCCCTTTCTCCTCAACCCCTAGCCCCACTTCCCAACTCCATAACCCTCGGCACCCCGTCCCCCATTTACTTTCCCTCTTTTTCTTTTACCATCATTTGCTCTATTTGATTTGTAGTCTATCGTAGAGGTACATATTTTTTTTTTTGTTTGTTTTTCTATAGATTTGAATTTTAATATTTTGTTTTTAAATTTCTCTTTTAGAGTTTTACTTATGTTTAGTTATTTAGTTTGTTTATTTTAGAAATTTGAAATGATTTAAATGAGATTGAATATTATTATTGGGAATTTGAAGTGATTTGTTTACTAATTTTAGTGATTTACAATTTTTCAGTCTTTTATTTTTTTGTTTTGAATTGATATATTCTAATACAAAAGATCTAATAGCAAAAACACAATATAATTTTTTTTTAGCATAAGTAGGTGTTGAGATGAATGATTTGGTTTGAGATAGTTGGATTGTTGTCATGTTTTAGTTAATTATGTTATTTGTTTGTAGGTTGTAGGTGAGTAAAAAATCAACTTGATATTAGTTTTACATTTTAATTATTTTCTTTATTTTTGTTCTAATACTCTTAATTTCAAGGTGAAGTGTTAGATAAATTTTAGACCAGTTATTATATTCATATGCTTAAGATTAATATAGGGGAGGTGGGGGGATATTTGAATAGTATTGAAATAATATGGGGTTAATTTATTATTGAATTATATGTATATTTGGAATTATTGAATACTAAATTTGAATAAGTAGAAGTTCGCTACCTCTTGTCATAAATCCTAAAAATACATAGAAGCACATTTTCTCTGTCAAACAATTCAATGGTAGAGAAAAAAAAGACTTGTGAATAACACATTTCTTTAACATTATTCATTTGTCTAATAATATTATAGAGAAGCAATGAGTTGAGATAAAATCCTTAAAAGCCAGAGTGGACAAAATAGAAGTAAAAAGACAAAGCTGAGATAGATGACTCGAAACCATGGTCTTAGAACTCATGAAATCACAAGTAGGTACATGAAAGTAGGTATGAACTCTTCAACTTTGGCAGTAAACTAATATATTGATATCCTATAGTTATGGTAATGACATAAATATACACATTACTTTAAGTTTGAGTTGAATCTCAACATATTTTGAGATTGGTATATGATATATTGAGTTTGAGATTAAAGTTTATTTGAATTTCTAAATGTTTTTAGGTTGATATACAGATAAATGTATTAAGTGTGAGATGAAGTTTAAGATTGGTATATTGAGTTTGAGATTGATATATAGCTAAATGAATAGTTTTGTTTATGTTTTATATGAATGTTGCTAAAGTTAATTATTTAGTGACATGAACTCATTAGTACTGGTTCATTACCAAAAAAGTGAAGTGAAACTATAGAGCTATCATGAGCTTCTTTAATGACCGATTGAAGTCTTCTCTTCTCAAGATTCCATATGCTTATAACACCTGATGAACATCCAGATACTAGAAGAGTCTGTCCATCTTATAAAAGATATTAATTAAAGTCAGAAAACCTTCATTCACTAAGAATCAATTAGTAAAAAGAAAATGACAAATTACTGAGTTATATAAAAAAGAAAAACAAAACACGTGAACTCTTCTAAATATTCAAATTTGATCATGTAGGGTAGAAAGGTAATTGGCTGCAATGAATGGATAATTTTGTAGGTATCTTGAGATTTGTGTTCAAGATGTATCTCTGGATGATAAAAGTTAGGTTGTAGATTTGTATGTTGTAAGTACTTCGGAGTGTATGTTATTGACATTATGTAATGGTATTTCGATATTTATGTTTTGTTGATTATTTTCTTTATTGTGAAATTTTATATTGTACTTGTTGTATTATATTTACTGTATTTTATCCTTTCCTTATTTTTAATTATTTAATTATTTCTTTATTTATAATTGGGTATTTCTTCTATTAAGAAACCCTTTCCTCCTAAGATTAATAAGAGAAAACAAATAATTTTTTTAGCATGGTATCAGAGAAACAAAATTTTTTAAACCCTAAAAACCCCAAAAAAAAACACCCTATTTTTTTTCTCCTTTTGAAACCCTAGAAAAAAAAACTCAGCCTTCTATCGCATCCCACCGAAGCTCCGCCGTCGGTCTCCGTCGCCACTACCGGTAACAACGGATGTCAAGCTCTGTTGTTGCCTTCTGTTTGTTCACCACTGCCGTTGGCCACCTGAAGCTCCACCAGTGGACATCCACCTGAAAGTCGCGATTTTTCGAACATTCTGTATCCTCGAACGTTCTGTATCTGCCTCTAATGCTAATGTTGTTGAATCCAGCTCATTTAATATAGAGCAAATTGATCAAATTCTGAAGCTGCTACAAACCAATTCATCATCTGGTAATCCTAGTGTTTCCTTGGCACAATCAGGTACTTGTCCTCAAGCTCTCTCTTGCCTTAATTCATCTCCATGGATTATAGACTCTGGAGCTTCTGATTATATGACCAGTTCCTCTTGTTTATTTGAACCATATTCTCTTGTGTATTGCAATGAAAAAATTCGCATTGCTGATGGCAGCTTCACCTCTATTGCAGGAAAAGGGACTATTCATTTATTTGACTACAAAACTTATATTACGTTCTATTCTTCATGTTCTAAAATTAGCTTGTAACTTATTGTCTGTTAGTAAACTCTCCAAGGATGCTAACTGTCGTGTTATCTTTTGTGAAACTCGTTGTATATTTCAGGATCAGGAACCGCGAGGGGGGGGGGGGGATTGAACGTGCTAGGATGATTGGTGGTCTCTATTACTTTGATGAAGTTTCTGCTAGTCATAAAAAAGTTCAAGGCTTGAGTAGTGTTTGTTCTCCTTCTGTTAAAGAAACTATCATGCTTTGACATTGTAGATTAGAGCATCCAAATTTCTTTTATTTAAAGTATCTGTTTCCCAATTTATTTAAAGGATTTGATTGTTTGGTTTTTCAATGTGAAAGTTACATTTTTGCCAAACATCATCGATCCACTTATTTGTCTAAACCGTACAAGGCTTCATCATCTTTTTCCTTAATTCATATTGATGTTTGGGGTCCGTCTAAAGTCTTAACTCATAGTGGTAAGCATTGGTTTGTTACCTTTATAGATGGGCATTGCTGAGCGGAAAAATAGACACTTACTTGAAGTTGCTCGTGCCCTTATGTTCTCTATGAATGTTCCAAAATATTTGTGGGGTGATGTCGTTCTTACAGCTGCATATCTGATCAATCAAATGCCGTCTAAGGTTTTGAATTTTAAAACTCCTCTTAATCACTTCAATGAGTTTTTTCCTAATAACCGGTTGTCTTCTGATTTACCAATTAAATTGTTTGGGTGTACTGCTTATATTCATACTTCTCCTCTTTCTCAAACTAAGCTTGATCCTCAAGCCACTAAATGCATTTTTGTAGGGTATGTTTCGCATAAGAAAGCTTACAAATGTTTTGATCCTTTGACCCACAAGTATTTTGAGAGTATGAATGTGTATTTTTTGGAAAACCAACCTTTTTTTGGCCCAAATTTTCTTCAGGGGGAGATATCTTACCTTGAAGATAATTTTTGGGATACTTTATCTGTCCCAAACATAAGTGGTCCTACAATTATGAGCTCTAGTCCTTCGATACCAAGTATGAAGAGTTCTTCTTCAGGGGGAGAAACACTACAAAATGACTCTACGAAATCCTAAACTTCAGGTTTATACTAGAAGAAACTTGACTTAAAGAGTCTGAGATCAGATCATTGACTTATCACAGGACCAATCAAATACTCCGATGAATGGTCCTGAAGATTAGACACTCTACTCCTATTTCTCCTAGTTCTTCATCTCCTTCTAATCCTTTACCTGATGTCTCTGATCTTGATATTCCAATTGTTCATAGGAAAGGTACTTGTAAATGCACCAAATATCCCATTGAAAACTATCTTTCTTATCATAAATTGTTCGACTGTCATAAAGCTTTCACATAAAAAATAACCAACCTATTTGTTTCAAGGAATATACAGGAAGCCCTAAATTATTTGAATTAGAAATTAGTAGTGATAGAAGAGTTCAATGCACTGGAAAAAAAATTGCACTTGGGACATAGTCGAACTACCAAAAGATAAGAAGACGGTATGATGCAAATGGGGTTCACTGTAAAATGTAGAGCTGATGGTAGTATTGAAAGGTACAAGGCTAGATTGGTTGCCAAGGGGTTCACTCAGACCTATGACATTGATTATTAAGAAACATTTGCTCCAGTAGCTAAAATTAATTCTATTAGAATCTTGTCATTTGTGGCAGCTAATTTTGATTGACCTCTTTATCAACTTGATGTGAAGAATGCCTTTCTCAATGGGGATCTTGAAGAAGAGGTTTTTATGGACTTGCCACCTAGTTTTGAGGTAGATCTCGGGATTAACAAAGTGTGCAAGTTAAAGAAATCATTTTATGGGCGTAAATAATATCCTAGAGCATGGTTTGAACAATTTGGAAAGGCAGTCGCAAGCTATAGATTCAGTCAAAGTCAAGCTGATCATACTATGTTCTATAAACATACTGGAAGTGGTAAGTTGATCATTTTGATAGTGTATGTTGATGATATCATTCTTATAGGTAATGATGAGACAGGACTGAATATCTTGAAGAAAAACCTTGCTAATGATTTTCAAATCAAGGACTTGGAAACCTTAAAGTATTTCCTAGGAATGGAGTTTCCAGATCTAAAAATGGCATTCTTGTCAACTAGAGGAAGTATATTCTTGACCTACTGAAGAGACAGGTTTACATGGTTGTAAAATAGTAGAAACTCCTATTGAGCAAATTTTAAAATTGATTGCTGTAACTGAAAAAGAAGTAAAAGAAAAGGAAAAGTACTAGAGGCTTGTAGGGAGACTCATATACCTCTCTCACACACGTCCTGACATTACTTTCACAGTTAGTGTAGTAAGTCAGTTCATGCATGTTCCCGGGTCAGTTCACTTTGAAGCAGTTTATAGAATTTTGAGATATTTGAAAGGTACTCTAGTAAAAGGTATATTATTCACGAAACATGACCACCTAAACATTGAGGTTTACACTGATGCTGATTGGGCAGGAAGCACGACTGATAGAAGATCTACTTCGGGGTATTGCTCTTTTATTGGAGGAAATCTGGTTACTTGGCGAAGTAAAAAACAAAGTGTGGTTGCAAGAAGTAGTGTTGAAATAGAATTTAAGGCATTAGTTCATGGTATTTGTGAGGGCATATGAATAAGAAGACTATTGAAAGAATTGAATTTCTCTCAGACAATGCCCATACGCATCTATTGTGATAACAAGTCAGCAATTTTCATTGCCCACAATCCAGTCCTTCATGATAGGACTAAACATATTGAAGTTGATAAACACTCCATAAAGGAAAAGATTGATGCAGGAATAATATGCATTTCCTTTCTCCCGATCGCAGAGCAAATTGCAGATATATTAACCAAAGGTCTTCCAAAGTGGCAATTCAACAAGTTGATTGACAAGCTGGCTATGAATGATATCTTCAAACCAGTTTGAGGGGGAGTGTTGATTATTTCCTTTATCGTGAAATTTTTTATTGTACTTATTGTATTATATTTGCTGTATTTTTTTCTTTCCTTATTTGTAATTGGGTATTTCTTCTACTTAAGAAACTTTTTCCTCCTAAGATTAATAAAAAAAAAATAATGTTTTTTTAGCATGTTTAGTGGATATAATGTAATGTTTAAGATGATCTTATTTTTAGTTGTTTTGTGGATATTATGTAATGTTTAAGAAAATTAATTAAATGTATTAGTTGTTTGATTTAGTTTATTTGACTAAATTTGTAAGATTCAAATAGATTTGATATTTTAGTAGGCTAGAAAATAAATAAAAAAAAAAAAAAACCATTTTTGACGCCAACTTTAAAAGCGTAGGGAAAAATAAACATTATTTTGATTTTTTTTACCTATTCCTGATGCTATTCTAATATGTCGTCAGGAAAAGTAGCCTTTCCCGATGCTAAAATAGGTTGACATTGGGAAAGGAAACTTTTCCTAACACTAAAATCGTGAATTTGGCATCGAGAGAAGTCACTCTCACACAAATTTGGATTTCTCCCGATGCTTAGAGAGTGTCATCGGTAGAAGGCACTTCTCCCGATGCCAAAAAACCAATTTCTGGTGTCGGGAGAAGTGCCTTTTTCCGATGATACTCTCTAAGCGTCGGGAGAAATCTGTCCCACTTCTCTTGTTGGGAGATCTACTATTCCCGACGACGAAACTTATTTGCATCGGGAGAAGGTTTTCCCAATGACCATGGCAACAGTAAAATTGGCATCGGGAAAGCATTTTCCGACAAATTTTTAACTTTTTCTGACGCTTTTTGCTATCAAAAAAAGCAAAATTTCTTATAGTATACGGTTTTAACGAGACATATTTCATATATAATGAGCATCTAAGGGGAAGTATTATAAATATGTTAAATTAGATATAATGTAGATACCTATTATTAGTGTTCATTGGCCATGTGTCATTTATCCATTGTCTCATGTGTTCTTCATGTGTCTCAAGATTACACACTATTATGTCCATATAATTCACCTCCTACTTACCAAATTGGTGGCATTTGGTGGATTTTGAAAGACGCACATATTGGTGATCAATCCAAAAAGATTGGAGAAAGTGGAGAAAACCATTCTTTGTTATTTTATTTACTTTTTGTTATTTATTTATTTTATATATTTATATATTATATTATATTTATTTTATTATATATTAATATTATATTATATTTTCTTATATCCATATTCTCGTTGTGTACCGTTGTGCTCCTAAAATTCACAACAATCTAAATATTCTTATTATTTTCATGAGAAAATATCTTAGTACATAATTTTTCTTTTTTAGCTTACCATTCATATGCAGCTAAGCCAACCCACAAAATCTTAGTTAGGTTTTGATATTTTTTGGTATTGTTTTGTTTCCAAGTTCAAAGAACATCAGACAAATATACCGCAAAAAGAAGACACTGATTAGTTGATTCTATAATGATGAGTTACAATTGATCTATCTTTTATATCATGAATATATCACACTTTATCGTCATTCATATTATGATTAACGTCTCACAATTAGTTGTCACTCATGAAATCTGAGGATGGAAATGTTACCATATATGTTGTAATTAGAATCTTCATTTGTTAGGTTAATTTATACATTTCTAGTTTATACTTTCTTTTTTTTGTATTCTTCTCTTGCATATATACACTCTTGTATTACTTTTTGTAAACATTGAATATTGGATAATATTTAAGAAATTTCTCATGAACAACAACAAACTATTTAAAAACAAATTTACCATCCAACCCCTGGTATATATACATATCACACTGATTCATTATACATTTTTTTAATAATTTGTAAAAAAATGAATAAAATATATTCTCCATTTTAGTATTAGTAATAACATTATAAATATTGCTCAAATAGTTAGTATTAATGCGATGCATTCTTTCTACATCTATGATTGCAGTGACGTGGAGTAAAATTTTAATAATATTTGACATTTAAAATAGATATATGACTTTTAATTAACTGAATTTTACATATTAAATTTCTCATATTTTAAATGATGTCATTATGTTTTTTTTAAAAGAAGTTAATTATTGAAGATTTAAACAATATTATTAAAATTTGAATAATATATTAATATTTTTATAATGAAAACCTAAAATGAAGAATGTATAGCGCACGTGATGATATCATAGTACCATTTATAATCATGGCGTTGTATAAGTAAAAGTGTGAATAAAGATTCGCATTCAAAGAGTTAGTTTTCGAAATAAACAAAACAAAATAAATTAGTTTTAAATTTTAAAGAAAAAAAATACACGAAAACAAAATAAAACAGAGACGAAAATATCTTAAGCCCCATTTGGTAACCATTTTGTTTTTGAAAATTTACCTTATTTCATCTACGTTTCTTACCGTGATTTACATTTTTGAAGTACAATGATGAATCTTTTAGCCAAATCCAAAAGACAAAAACAAAATTTTTAAAGTTACTTATTTAGTTCCCAAAATTTTACTTCGTTTTTTAAACTATTAGTAAAAAGTAAATGACAAAGAAAGAAAATTAGAGGTAAAAGTAGTGTTTATAGATTTAATTTTTAAAAATAAAAACAAAACTAAAGATAAAAATGATTATCCAACGAAATCTTAAATTTTGATTGATGTGTAGTTTTATATTTTCCTATACATGAAAAGATAATATTACTTTGTTGTCCTATTCTTTCACCACTAAAATTTCATCCTAATTTAAAAATAAATATATCCATTTTTATAATGTATAGTTAAAAGCCAATTTATCATGAGAAAGTGGTGGGGTTTATGTTTTAATATTACAAATCTCTTTTGGGTTTTGGGCCATTTTCTCTTCCATTTGCACAATATTTTAGACTTACCTTTTTCATTTATTCATGATTATTGGATAAAAAAATATTAACAATCTACTTGACTACAACTCTGCAGTAAATAAGAAAAAAGGAAAAAAAGAAACCCACAGTTTTAGGTGTGTGACCAGCATGTTGAGATCTATTTTAGAATACCTATTTATTATTTTATTTGAAGGGCAACTTGTGTCATCTTCCACTTGGCTTATTAAAATATTCAAGAATTGACCATTCCAATTTTCTTATGTATATTATGTTCATATCCTCCTAGGTTTTAGAGCCAATACATTTTTAATTAAAGGATATATATATATATATATATGTATGTATGTATGTATGTATTTTTTAAACTTTTTTTTAAATAATACACAACCAAATTAAAAATTTTAATTTAAAACGTATTATAATCTATTTAAATCAATAAGTTATTTTTAAATACAGGAAAATGAATTAGTTTATTTATAAATATAATATTTTTATAATAAAATGTCACTATCTATCAGACAAATAGTGATAAGTGATAAAACACTGATAGACAATAACATTTTGGTATATTTAAAAATATTTAGCTAATATTGAGATTAATATATGATGATTATGGTATATTGTTGATTATTTAAATATGTCCTATTTTGTATCTACATTACTTAAGTGTATAAAAATTTTTTTAATACAATAATGTGAGATATGGATTTAAACCTACAACATCAATCCCCGTTAAACTATGCATTTTGGTGTATGTAAAAAACTTCTGTATTTACTACCTTTGAACAAATAGTAAACAGATAAGCTATTAATTTACTTTATAGTTATACTTTAAAAGAAAAAAGTACTTTATATCCATATTGGTGATCATCTATATCTTTTTTTCTTTAAAAGATCATTTATTATTTTATATGTTTATATATATGTACATACAAATATACAAATAGTAAAACAATTCATGAATGACCTTGATTTTACTAAAGATGATGAATTGTGAATTCTCAACAATGACGATAAAATGGGTAAAATCAAGGAACATTACATCGAACAAATAATTAGAGGGATCATATTTGCCAAAAACTTTAATTTTACAAATTTATAGTGCTTTTAAGGGGAAAAAAAAGCTTAAGACAAAACTTCCAAATATTATTCATTCAAAATAATTAATCCTTTCTATTTTTACATGTCAATTTTTAACTTAAACTTGAAAAAGACTAATTTATATAAGTGGATGCATTTCTTTACTCTATTGAAGACTTTAGACATTAAGCTAGTTCTAGATTAACATAGAAATGATGTTAATTATTTAAAAGGTAGTCATGTGAGTAAGTCATTCTAGTTTAGTTGTACATAAAAAAATGTTTGTACCATATTTATAAGGTGGCTTAATACTAGTAAATGTACATAAGTGGTTACACAATATTTGTTACCAATTTTCTAGTGTCTCTCTCTTGAATAATCTATGCTCCCATATTAGACTACTTTGAGTGAAGGAAGGATTTTATTGAACAATTCAAGCTCTATAAACTCTATAATTCTTAAATATTTGACGCTTTATTTCTTTCACCCTTAAATTCCATAAACAATGAATTGTCATTGCATTCAATAATTCACAAATGAGCCCTTATTTAGAAAACACTTCATTGTACAACAAAAATAACTCAAACAACGTTGTTATAATAAGAATTTGTTTTATTCCTCGTATTGAGGACAATTTAACATTTTAGAGATATAGATATTAAATATCTAAGATCTGAATGTCTAAATTTTAAATGTCTGACATAATTAATGTCCGTGTTTGGATATGCAAGATATTAATGTTTGGATGTTAAATATGTGTGTACAATTTATCGATTTTGTATATAGAAACCAAAATTAAATAATTACTTAATTAAATCCAAGATCAATTATTATAATCATCAAATAAATTTAGCATTATTTAATCAATAAAAATAAAAATAAAAAATAATTTTATATTAAATCTTTATTAAACACAATTAATTAATTTAAATTAATTACTAAAAATAATTAAATTATTATAAATTAATTAGAATATTGATAATCATAATAATAACTTATATTAAATAGTTAAGATTCCATAAACTATTAATCGTAAAGATAAATTTATTAAGTCAAATTAATTTTTATTTAATAATTAATTAAAATTATTGATAATGAGTAATTAATATTAATTATTAATTAATCAAGATATATTTTATTGGTCATATTCTTGACATAAAAATATCATATTTTTGCAGGGTATTAAAAAAAACCCATATTAAATAGATTATGGAGCTTCAGGTATAATATCTTAGATTTTAAAAACTAAATTTGTGTGAAACAAACAAAGGTATTAAATAACTTGAAATTTTATGGGGAAACTTGTAAAACAAACAAATGCCAACAAGAGCGTAGCTCATTTGACATATTGTTCATACTATCAATCTCGTGGTTTGAGGTTTGATTTCCTCACCCCACACTTTAATTACAATATTTTAAAAAAAAAAAAACTTGTAAAACAAACCCGCCCTACAATTTCTTGTCCCATAAGTTTGGGTTTCAAACCCCTTCTCTCAATTGATTGTGAGATATTATTTACACCCTAACTCACATCAACAATCCAATATAGTTATCCATTAAACAATATCATCAACTATTCCAACTTTGGAGCCCAAAACCTTTTGTAAAATCTTTTAGTCATTTAATTAAAAGAGTTCAAATATACATCCAGGCAGATTAATGCACAAATTCGAATCGAATAGTTGATCAATAATATTTAGAGAAATAAACATGATAAGTGATTTGTTAGACACCATGATCCATAAATAAATTGATATTTTTTTTTTTATCATGGATTTGAATTACACTAAGAAAACATTAGAGCGATGGTAGATGACTAAATTTGAATGATCATCGTAAAATAGGTCAATCGAATTTTTTATTAAATTAAATGACAAGTGAGAGAATGGAGAGTTGAATCTTAAAAAAAACATATGCAAATATAACAACCATATCAAAAGTATCGATAGATATAACACAATGCAAAAGAATTTGCAAATATAAGAAAAGTTAGATTCAACTCACAAAGTCTAATATGGTCTCTCGCTGGTAGGACCAAATTAGATTTTGCTATATTCGTAATTTTTTTTAAAAAACAAATTACGCTTAAAGTATTGTGCATTGCAATTTGCCATTAAAAACAGCAGATTTTCAGTTAATCCAATCTGAATCCGTAGTGAGTTATGGGCCTTTACCAGAAAAGCCCGATAATTTTGGGGAACAGGGCGTTGAACCCAAATCCAAATTACCCTTCTGGAAGATTCATTGCTTGTTTGCTTTCCCTCGCACGAACGCAAACGCAATCGCAAGTGATTTTTGCTTTCTTGCTTGTTGGTTTCGCCGGTCAATCAATCTTTCTAAGCGACAAGGAATCAGGAGGGAGGGAGCCTGCCAAAGGGGTTTCCTCTGGGTTTCTAGTTCGAGCGAAGCAATCGAGATTAATAGCAATGGCTGGGAAAGAAGTTCGCGAATACACCAATCTCTCTGACCCAAAAGGTACCCACATTTAATTATTATACTGGACCTTTGATCCTTGTTCTTATTTTTGTTTTTCTGAGCCGCCATTCCCATTGCTGTTTATAATTGCAGACAAGAAGTGGGGTAAAGGGAAGGATAAGATAGACGATGAAGATATTACGTTTCAACGAATGGTTGCGAAGGTTAGCGCAATTTTGCCTCAACCACGCTCATTTGCGCTCTTTCTTGAACAATAAGTTTCCTTTTATTTAGGTTCTCTATCTTTCTTTGTTTATCGTATAATCATTTATCAGTTTATTGAGTTAACATTTTTCCGAATTGGGCTGAGCAATCTCAAGCTGTAACTTGAGAGTTAGTCTGTTGTCTTAACACTCTTACTAGTTGTACTCGGACATTGCATTGATTACATAGAAAAAAAACGGAGGAAATTGACTATCAGCTTGATGATTTTCATTACTGTCCTCATTCTTCTACATAATCGTAATCGATCCAGAGTAGACACAGCACAAATGAATCCCTCTTTTCTTCGTAAAAGTGAAACTCTTTAACGGATGCTTTGTTTGATAACAATTTTGTTTTTTTTTTTGTTTTCTGCAAATTAAGCCTATTTCTTTTCGGTTTCTTACAACGGTTTGCATCTTTCTTAAGTTGAAGTTTTAGCCAAATTCCAAATTCCAAAAATTTATTTTTAAAAACTATTTTTTGTAGTATTTAAAATTTAGTTTGATTTTTGAAAATATTGGTAAAAAATGGATATCAAATCAAGAAATTTAGAGCCGGAAAAAATGTTTATAGGCTTAATTTTAAAAAAACAAAAAGTCAAATGGTTACCGAACGGGACCATAATAATTTACTTGTGATGTGTGAAACGCGTATTGACTCAATGTTGCCCTCCTTTCAAAGCTTGGCATTCAAATACCGGTAGATGGGAGACAGGGTAGGAAGTATGGTGTATAGCGTAGTTTCATACTTCTTCTTTGGATGTTTTGGACCATTGATTACTATGAGTTTTAAATGTTGTTTCACTCTCTAGCTCTACTTTCAAGTTTTCAACTTATGTCTTCAAGAAAGACTCAAGAAAGTGTTAAATGCTGTCTTGGAGCTAGCGTTGAGTGGGCTATCTGCTAAAGCTAAGCTTCTCCGATGATTAGTGGGGTGGGTCATGATGAACAGTGAAGTAAGGCTCGAGCACTCTAGTTGTAAAAGGGGGAAGAAAAGTTTGTAGTGTAGCAGTAATATGATCAATACAAACTGAGAGGGTTCTATAATCTATGACTTATGATAAGACCAACCAACTTAGGGAATGGTAAGTGACAATATACTGTTTATTCCTTCCCTCACAATTCACTGATTTAAGAAACTGTTTTTAAAATTTGTTGCCACATTCTGTTTATCATAATCTACTTCTTGACTTTCTTAGACGGAGACAGATTTGGATAGGCATTTTGGATAGAGCTTTCATGTTTCTCTGAGTAGCCAGCATTTCTTAAACCTGGAATTTTAAGGGTAAAATTCTCATAGATAGAACATTTAACACTTAACAGTTGACATTGTGTGGTAGAGTCAGCGCATCATTTGACGAAGCTTTAAATTTCCATGTGCTTGAGCGAACTCGTTTATCCTTCTGTACTAATTACATCTTGCAAAGAAGGTCAGTTCCCAAATCTATTTTCCTATAAGTATGAGCAGAAGGATCATACTGGTTATCTCAAGCGTGACCTAAAGGTTGGTTTAGTAATGGTAGGTCCCTGTCCCAACTCCCAACCAATTGGTTCCCTGATCATTACAGAGATGTATCTGCAATATTGATATTTTCGTTAATTTTCCAAAGCTGTTTAGACCTAAAGCTTATATGTGTTTGGGAATATATCCTGGCGGTCTAGATTTAAGTTTTAATTTTCTAGCCTTGATTCATGGCAAGTTATTGTTCCCCCACTTCCTCCCTTTTGATCATTTTCATATTCACCAGGAGATGTATAGTATTTTCATTGATTAAATGCACATTTTTGTGCTTGTCAAGAAAAACTTTTCTCCTTCCCCCCTTGGGTTTTGAACCACATCTCATTTCATGTAGGAATTATTGGCCTTCATATGCTGTTAATTGAAGTGACTGTTTATTAAAAATATCTGATACGTTGTAGATTTAGGTTCTCATGTATTGTAAATATTGTTCTGTTGAAATAACGGATAAAAAAATGAAATTAAAAAAAAAAATCGTTCTTTTGAAGTATCCACTAGGTTGTTTCTTATTGCTCTCTTTATTCATTTCTTCCTTTGACCTGTGGTGTTAGTGGTTGTGGGTTTCCATTGGTACATCCGTGATTGTGTGTCGCATTGTGAGACAATGCATTTATCCTGTAGGTTAAAGTAAATTGCCTTGGTTAGGGTGGTCAAGCTTTCATCAGAGCATTGGCCATTACACACACTTTATTCATTTCTTCCTTTGATCTTTAGCATTGGTTATCTGCAGGTTTCCCACATTTTCTCATTATGCCTTTTCTGTAGTGTGTAATACTTGTTATACTTTTATGGTTTTCCATCAGTCTTAAGTTGCTCGGTTTCTCTTGTGAGATCCTGAGGAAAGTTTTCTAATAACATGCCCTGGCAGGGATCTTGGCTTTTCTTACCGGGTGGCTGATACAAGCAGATGCAAGAGGTTGCAGGAGAACGTGGAGGTTACCTTCATGGACGAGGCGGTAACCCTTTCTTTCTCTGTCTCCACGTGTCTTTGTGTGTACATCCCCTAACAATTCTTAATATTAGTTTTGGATTCTTAATGTTGACTTGAGTTTGGAGTTTGCAGCCCTGGACAGTGATGATTTGCTCTATCTTAAGGAGCAGATGGAAGCAGAAGAGGATGCAGAGCGCCTCCTTAGACGCACTGAGAAACGAGCCTTTGCAGCATTCAAGATATCCTTTTTCGTAATGAAAACTTGTAGTCATGCAATTTAAAGATACTCATGTGATGATAGCATTCAAAGTAGCTATGGTGGTTTTCTTTTTCCTTCTAAAAGATTTCTCCTCTTGGGTAAAATAATCTCTCAACCCCTCATGTTGTCTCATTTCCTTAACAAATGAATACAAAGCTGCTAGTTTGGCTGATTCTGCACCTGCATCCGTTCCCTTGGCGCTTCGTGTTGAGCCAAAGCCAAAAAGTGGAATCAGGTCTCTGTCTGTATGATTGCAGCCCAATTACACTTAATGTTTTCTTATGGATCGGCCTGGTTGCCTGTGTACTTCATTTATATATGTAATCAAATCAATGCTTTTCTCGATTGCAGACAGCAAGATCTATTGAAAAGAGTAGTGGAAGTTAAACCCAAAAGGCCCAGAGTTTCAAATCAAGCAGATTTATCAAATCCCAAGCATGACATTGACGATGAAAAGGTGAAAGAGAGTCCCTCAGTGAAAACAAACAAAACTGAAGGCGAGACGGAAGCTGAAAATCCTGTGAAGAGTTTACTAGGTTTGGCATATGCTAGTTCTGATGATGAGGACGAATGAAAGAATGTTTGTAGGTTTCCATGTAAGATAGTTCAGAGTGTAATATTAATATGTAACTTAGAAGTTTTGACAGGATCCTCACTTTGTTTTAAATTTTGAAGACTGTAATTAACTGTCGAGTCCAGCTGGTTGGGTTAATGAAATTAGTTGTGCTCCATTTGATAGCTGTTATTCATGTACTGCATGTTTGGATAAAGTACTTAATAAAAAAAATTCACTCAAAAATATTCTTTAATCACTTTGAATATTCAATTACCATTATTCTTTAAAAGTGGTTTCAAACATCTCTTTGAATATTCAATCTCTTCATTAAAATTGTATTTCTAATATAATTCACTCCATTTATATGGTTTAGCATTGATTATAATCTTTATGTATTGTTGAGGGCTATCATAAAATTAAGCAGTTTCGAGCATAATGGTAATTGATAAGTCAATAGACATAATTGACATGTTTTTTTTGAGATGATATGTAACGTGCTTTTTTTTCCCCACAATATAAATATAAATATATAGACTTTAGTAGATGTTATTTCAAAAATATGTCGTGGCATTCAATCTTCTTTTTGGGTTGTTGTGTCAAATTAAGGCTTTGTTTGATATTGTTGTAGCTTTTAAAATAATTGTTAACGGCTGTGTTTTTAGAAAAATTAGTTACATTAGAATTTTTGGCAAATGAATACAAAAACATTTCATTTATTTTAGATATAATAACTAAAGTAGACTTACAATCAACTTTTTAATCTTTAAATATTAAGGAAATAACTTTATTTGAAAAAATAAAAATAGTATATATTTTTTAAAAAACAATGCAATAAATTCATAAAAATATAAAATAAATTTGATTAAGTGGGAAATAGAAAAATATATAAAATAAACCTTCTTTTCAAAACTATAAAATTGAAAACTAAATATTAATTAAAAAATTGATCTATTTTTAAAAAAATCTAAAAAAAATTAGAAGGATATGCTTTTAAAGTCCACTATTTTTTTAAAAAGTGATTTTAACCGATTTGATTTAAATACATGCAAAAAGAAAAAAAAAAATTAAGATTTGTTCTAAATGAGTTTTTGACATAGGTAACCCAACGCCAATGGTAGCCAAGTTAAATGTAGATTAAAAAGACGATGGACATGTGCCTGTTTCTCGAAATGTTTGGTCAATTGCAAGAAGAAAACAAGCGAATTGAAGACATTGTCTCAACTGGAACGCAATATCTTCATCGTCTTCTTCCGTCTCCAGTCAATCAGAAGCAGCTCTGCTCCATTGGCATCGTCAGAGATTACCCATGGCCGCTCTTCTTCTTCACTCCTCTTCGGCTACGAGCGTTCTGGTATGCCCATCTCTACAGTCTTTAATTGCTTTCGCTCTTTTCTATAACTTCCCTCTTATTTCTCTTCTTCGATGTTCTCCATTTTCCTCTTTGATTCTATTGAAAGTTTGGAGAAATGGGGAAATTAAAGGGACGGAATCATCATTCCATTTTATCATCCGACAAACCTGTGCGTGGTAACTTTCTTCGTCTCCGCTGCAACAATCCTACAAATGGCATCTCTGCATTTTTCTTCAATCCAGTTGAGGATCCCGTTCTCAAAGAAGCTCTTAAGGTATTCAATTACCTCTTACATCAAAAAACCTTCCTGGGTTTTGGCTGTTGTGTTGATTCGCTTAGTTTCTACTGGATTAAGGTCTTGATTAATGAGTATGTTCAAAATATGGAGGATTCAATTAATTTCCCATTGTATTCCCAAAGCACTTAAAAGACAGATTTACTTTGATAACCAATTGCCTTTTCGAGTAGAGTTACAAATATGGCCTACAAGTGCGAGTTAGGGTAGATGGATGGATGGATCTAAATTTTTTCTAGTCATGTCATGTCATGTTGAAACTAATAGAACTATGCAGGACCATGGGGAAGATTTTTACAGTATAAGACACTCAAGTTAACCATTCCATCTCTCTGACTCTGATGACAACGACTGCATAACATAAGTATTCTTGAGTCAACTTTTATAATCTGCAAACAATAATCTCGAACTAACTTCAAAGGAGAAAAAAATGCCTTTATGATCTGGAAGGTTGTTTATCGAGGAAATTGTATAAAGATGTTTATAATTTATAAACTCTAAGCAAAAGAGAACTTCGACCACACTCCTCACTCCTAGGGGGCGGGGAGTAATGCTCACTTTAAAGAAAATTTTGGCAATTTAGTATTTTCTCATCTAGAGGATATTAAGTTGGCATCACTTTCACAAATCCTTTAAACCATGCTTTTCACATTCATGAATCTATATTGGTTACCTTACTGTAGAACCAAAATCCTAGAGGATGAAGATAATAAGACAGGTTGTTGTATTGGTTTCTTTGTTTCCTGCTACCTCAGTGTGACAGAGCATTCACAGATGAAGCTAAAAAGTATACGCCACTCTGGCTACTTATCTCCGAGAAAAAACCTCCTCTTATAAAGTTTACTTGATTCATACTACACAAAAGACTGAAACTAAACACTTTTTACCGTACACCGGCCCCTGCTCTGATTTTCCCCTTGGGTTGTGCCACTATACTACTCGGTATTAAAATTCTACCCATCAATGAAATCTAAGTAGAAACTGCCCCAATGGATGCCCACAAGATTAATGAGTCCTGTTCTGGCTGAAAGAATCCAGTGTTGGTGCTTATACACATTTGGTTCTTGCTGATATGTCAGGATACTATTTAAATTGTTTTGAGTTTGGATAACTTCTTCTGATTCTTTCCTTGTTGTTTTGTAAGATTAAAATTTGCTAGAAACCTTATCAACATCTCATCTCTAAGACTCATCATTGTCACCATGTTGCATTTGCTTTCACACTCGTGATATTGCTGAACTGACGGTTGGCAAAAGGCTCATTTGAGATACTGGACGTATTTTGATTGACTTTTTAAGTGCTTAAACAATCCAAACAAGCCTATAATGTTGGTTGTTTCCAAAATTCTCACTGCTATGGAGACTGCTGAAGCCAAAAGTAAATGTTACTTTCCTATGCCAAATACATTTCCATAGAATTGAAGCAGTCCCAATCACTCGTTGCGACTGAATGTTTGAGTGTCTATTGGTTTTTCATCATTTATTACTAAATAAGCAATCTCAGTTCAAATTCTTACCGTTGCATTAGGATTCTTTGTTGGTATGGTTCCTTCCGAACTATATAAAATAAGATGTTGAGGCTTTGATTAGCTGGGAAGCATGAATTCTTTAGATGAAAACACTCACTTTAATAACTTTGATTTGCCCTTGTCTTTTGTAGTTCATATCAAAGATATCATGTGAAAGTAAAGTAATTTGAACTGTTGTAGGAGCCAGTGGCCTTTGCAGGTGGGCTATTTGCTGGACTTCTAAGGCTTGATTTAAACGAAGATCCATTAAAGGAATGGGTTAAGAAGACGGTGGAATCAGCTGGACTCACGGAAGAAATTGATACTCAAGGATCTGTACAAGAGGATGGTCCAACCGAGATCGAGATCGAATAATCCCATCAATATGGACCTAACCTCCTACAGTTTGTTCTTATTTATTCCAATAATATATACCGATGGAAAAGTGGGGATGAAATGATATTAAATTTGATTTAGTATTACTACAGCTCCCTTGATTTCAAACAAGAAGTGAATTTCAATTAGGAGTTGACCATTTTTCGTATCCCAAAATTCTTCTACTTTTTTTTCTTGATTTAGGAGGAAATACTTCATTAGTGTTTTGAATTAATTAGTTGTTCTAAGTTGAATTAATATTTTTTCATAATAATTTATTTAATAAGTTAGTTCCATACTAAATTTAAAATTTAATTTATATCTAGCTATTTGATGAAAAGAAAATCAAGAAACTAGCCTATATGTGAATTATCTATGGTGGGTTATATAGACCACAAGGAGATGGCTGTAAAAGGAAAAGTACTGGTCAATTAGTGATTTTTATTAACATCTAACTTGTGAAATGACTCTGGATAAGTTGTCTTTCTACCTTTTAGACTACGTGCAAGGCACATGGTAAAATATTTATTAGTTAATCTTTAGAAAAGGTTAATAAAAAAGGAAAATAAACCATAGTTTAAACTCTAATTTCAATGTGGTTTTTTTCTTTCCAGATTTGATTTAAGATTTGAATCTAATTTCCATGACAAAAATTACACTCCTAATCTTAGGTAACTCCTATTTCTTTTTTTTTTTTTTAACTCAACAACAATTATCACCGATGAAGTACAAATACTTCATGTGAGACAAATAATCAGTATCAAACACGTATTTGACACGCGCGATACTTTTCAGATACGTATTTGACATGCGATTTGACGTATCTATTTCTACGTGTACTTTTTTTTTAAAAGAAAAAGGACAAGCAAATCTAATTTTTTCCAATCTAAAATTAGACAATCTATTTAAAAAGCTTACTACTCGAGTATAAAACTAACTAAATAAATAAAAGACCAAACCCTAGAATCATCCAATTTTCATCTTCATATTTAAGTCCCACAAAGTCCATTAAAATATAACCATGGTTATCTTCAACAATTCAATAAAAAGTTCTTCGTTTATCCTCATACTTCTCCCTCTAATCTTCTTCTTCTTTACAATATGAGTCACTCTTCTATTATATTTTATTAACTATTGTACTTAACATCTTATATGTTGTTTTTTTGTATTGAAATTTCAGTTTTGTATTCTATTTTGTGCTATTGTTATTAACTTGTATGCTAAATTTATCTATATTCTAGATTTTTTTTAAGAAAAAGAAAATGTATCTTCAATGTATTAGTATCCTTGTTTTTAGAAATATATATATTAAAAATTAATAAAAAGATGACGTATCCTTAGACGTATACGTATCTTAATTTTTTAGAAATTGACGAATCGTCGTATCTGACCGTATCCGTATCGTGTAGCCGTATCTGACCGTATCCCTATCGTGTAGCCGTATCTGTGGCTGTGCTTCATAGGTTATTACCTCTAAAAAGAAATTATGATAAAAAAATTTGTGTTAGAAAATTAACACACCTACTATTGGCCATCATTAAAATTTAAATAAATTTTACAAATTTAATTAATACAAATTTTTTTAATAATTTGATAAAAAAAATTGTTTCTTTTCTAAACGAAAGCAAGGAAAAATACTTATATACAATTTTTTTAACATTCACTATATTTTCTTCTTGAACCGAGGTGAGAATATTATGTTCACTCATACCAACCAAAATGTTCCTTCCTGCATTTGAATCAATAAAAATCAATAAATTAAGACCATTCATTATTTCATGCATTAATTCTCTAAAAATTATTTTAAATGATAAAATTGCCGAAAATATTTTCGAACGTAGAAAAATGATAAAATAGATTTTTTTTAATCATTTTATTACATTTACAAATAAGTTGTATTTAAAAAAAGATGGAGAAATTTCCCTACGCATCTCTTTTAATACATTTTCTCTTTGTGTCTGTATATATTTATTTTTTGTTATTATAATTGCTTCATACACATTATGTAAAAATCTATGCTATTTTTAACAATTCAAAGCAGAAAAAGCGGGATCAACCAGTACACCAATATATCTTAATTAGGTTGACACATGACACATCTTGGTGCTATCATTGTGCACAGAGTGCAAGAGTGAGATATCATTCAATCCAGGAAAATACAATGAGTTAAGTACATCAAAAGGAGAGGCTAGTTGAAAGCCTTCCAATTAAAAGTAATAGATGATATCAACAGCAAAATGAAGGAAAATTATACAAAATGACCCAAAAAGCAAAAACTTTTCTATGACTGACCTCTTTCTAAAATTTGTTTGTTACTGACCACTTTTACCCTCAATATTAAATGCTTATGACTGACCTCTTTCTAAAATTTATTTGTTACTGACCACTTTTACCCTTAATATTAAATGCTCTATTCCCATGTGTTTCTGATAATGGACAGAAATGCACATTATAACAATGCAAAGATATAAAACAATGTGGGAATGCGACGGTAAAAACATGTAAAATCGTGTCAAAAAGCATTAAGTTGAGAACATTGTGATTGCATGCGCCCATCGCATTAAAGCAGCTAATTTATTTATTTTGTGCAGGAAAATGTGATGGCGCAAAGCAAATTGTGATCCAAGGAATTCGGTGCCCGAGTGCATTAGAAGATTGCGACCACAAAACTATGTGATCGTATGCGCTCACAAAGATCTGCTCAAGTAGATGGCCGCATAAAGACGGCGCATCAAGATGAGGCATAATAACTCATGATGGGACGGAAAGCTGACGACAGCCGAATCCGAATTTAGTTGACAAGCCATTAGCGACATACTGTAGCAAGTACAATAAACTTTTCGGTGACCATTAATCGGCGCATCAGACAGAAGAATTAATGATCGCCATCATTGCAATCATTTGAGAGAAAAGTTCTTCACCTTAAAGCTTTATAAATACCAAGGGCCACCTTCGTCAAAGTAGTTCCAGTTCGGAGCTGTGGAGCTCGAAATATACATAGTTCGCCATACTCATAGAAGATAGATCATAGATAGTCGTAGTCTGCAATTCTTATACTTAGAAGGTGGAGGTGAACGAAGAGAAGAAGAAGCCAAAAGATCATTCCAGGTTAGCTTGAGAGACTATCGAGAAGTGCTGAGAACGAAGAGAGGGTTGATACTTGCGAAAGCAAGAACATTCTTTTGGGCAGAGTAGAGTATAACACAGTGTAAAAGTCTCGGGGAGCAAGACATTGCTACCGGGCGTTCTATCCCTATTTTACATTGTCGTTTTGTATTCTGATTTATTTATAAAATGGAATTTGCATCTCTACATTTGTTCTATCTCTTCACATTGCGCATGAGTGCCTAAATTTCTGAATGGGTTGAGAGGCACTTAGCTAGCATGACCTAAGATCTTCATTTTATGCAATGATCTTGTCTTATGTATGCGTCCATCACTCTTTAGAGATACTTGAGAGAGTAGTCTAAAGAAAGAACCTAGACTTGAGAGAGTTAGGTTAGAATCTAGGCTTGAGAAAGTCAGATTAGAACCACATGAGCAAGAGATAGAGACTTAGAGATAAGTTTTATTTGCTATCATACATCGCACGCACCCTAGAAATAGGATATGATAGTATGCGGTCACCTTGTATATGTGTGTATCATTCGTCATCGTATAGACAAGAATAAAGGCTTAGACATAAATCTTATAGACATTATCATATACATCACATGCGTCCTAAAATTAGGAACCATGGCATTTGCATTGAGAGATGACATGCTGTTGTATGTGTGTAGCATGATCACTTAACTTGAACGCAATCTTAGAAAGTGTTAGCTAAGTCCTTTCTCAACCCGTTCCCCCATACTCATTGTAACTTTCGCTGTCATTAACTCTTTACTAAATTCTGCTGCATAAGATTTATACTTTACACAACATACCAACCAAATATTTGTTTTTGTCACCGCAAAGGAACCAAAAATTTACCATCGCATATTGTCTCAATAGTCCTTTTGTTCGACCCTAGACTTACCAGGAAACCTAGTAAGGTTTATACTTGGATTTTACTAGAAAAACTTGCATGTGCAACACATAGTTCACCACCGCAATTTCACATCATTATTTCATCACATTTATAAGCCATCAAGTTTTTGGCACCGTTGTCGGGGACTATGACAGTATATATCGCGCTAATGGTAATTTTTTTGATTCACTTTGCAGCTTTCAACCTCTGTGCACTGCCTCTCCATTGGTAAGGGAAGAAACGGGCATCGTATAAGCGAAGGACAAGTTCCTGAGCCCAACTACGACCCAAAAATTGAAAGAACTTTCCGAAGAAGAAGAAGAAACAACCGCCAACAACAGCAAGATAGAAATCCTAACATGGCGGAGCAACCAGAAGACAGAGCATCAAACGCAAATAATATCATGGCAAACCTCATTCTCTTGGCGAACGATTGCAATAGGCCCATCCGGGACTATGTGTCGCCCAGCCTCTATGATTTCTCACCCGGAATCATGAGGCCAAATATCACAGCTGAGGAGGTTCGACTAACGCTGTTCCCATTTTCATTGTGCGACCAAGCAAAGAAATAGGCCTATTCTCTCTAACCAGGGGATATCACATCTTGGGAACAAGTAGTTGAAAAGTTCATGAAGAAGTACTTCCCCCCAACGGAGAATGCAAGAAGGAGAAAGTTGATCACAAATTTTGAACAGGATATTGATGAATCACTCAGTGGTGCCTGGGAGAAGTTTAAAAGACTAGTGCGAGATTGTCTACACAATGGCTTACCCGGTTTTCTCCAAATGAAAATCTTTTATCATGGGTTGAACCCTGCATCGCAGACGGCTGCCAATGCGGCAGTAGCTGGAGGTTTGCTAGACAGAACGTATGACGAGGCGAAAAATATCCTTGATCGCATTTCGAAGAATCACGAAGACTCGAGGGAAAACGATCAACGACTTAGAATTAAAGAAGGTGACGCAAATAATGGGGCCATCACATCCCTACAAAATAAAATGAATGCGATGATGAATCTAATACAAGGCATCATAATCAGTGGCCCAAGAACGCATCGAGGGCAGGTCAACACAATCGATCAAACGAGCGACGTTGTGCCACTTGCAAAGAAGCCCATCTGATGGAAGAGTGTCAGAAGAATCCACAATCTGTTTACTTCATAAAGAATAATCCTTTCTCCAATACTTACAACCCTGGGTGGAGAAACCACCCTAATTTTGCATGGAAAAATCAACAACAAAATTTTCAACCCATGGCACAAAAAGAAGGGCTGTCAGGATTTTTCCCATGAACAAATGGTCAATCACAAAATCAAGCTAGCAGTTCACAAATGCTGCAATCTTCATCTCTGGAGAGCTTACTAAAGCAGTATATTGAGAAGAAACAGTACTCCAGAATCAGGTGACTTTAATTAGCAATCTCGAAATTCAGATAGGACAGATTGCGGGGGAGCTCAAAAGTAGATCGTAAGAGGCATTACCAAGTTCAACTGAGCTCCCGCGTAACTCAACGAATACGAGAAAGGAGCAATGTCAAGTTGTGACTTTGCGAAGTGGAAAGATAGTACAGAAGAGAAGAAAGAGCCAAGTCAGGCTATTCCAGTTGCGATGAAACCCTAGATCCCGTTGACTCAAGAGGAACCAGAAGTTGCGTCCACTTCTAAGCCTATGAACCAGGGAGCCGTGAAAATACAGCTGCCACCATTCCCTCAGAGACTTAAAGAAAAGAAAAATGATGAAGTGCAGTACCATCGCTTCATGGACATGCTGAAACAGTTATATGTCAACATCCCCTTCATTGAAGCAATTGAACAAATGCCAAAATATACAAAGTTTTTGAAGGACATGGTGACGAAGAAAAGAAGCACAGGTAAGTTTGCAATCGTGGCGTTAACGAAAAGGTCAAAAACCATTATTCCACTGAAAATGCGCGACCCTGGAAGTTTCACGATACCCTACTCAATTGGCGGGATATACATAGGGCAAGCGCTTTGCAATCTCAGGGTCAGTATCAACTTAACGCCCCTTTCAAATTTTAAACAGTTGAATGTGGGCAGTTGACGCTTATGACGATGACTCTTCAATTAGCCGACAGGTCTCTTATTCATCTAGAAGGGAAGGTGAAGGATGTTCTGGTCTCGATTGACAAATTTATCCTATTGGCAGACTTCACCATCCCCAATTATGAAGCGGACAAAGATGTACCCATCATTCTGGGACGACCATTTTTATCCATTGGTCGCACTCAGATTGATGTGTACAAGGGAGAGATCACGTTGTGTGTGAATGGAAAGAAGCTCAGGTTTGACATTATTAGAGCCATGAAATACCCGAAAGAGGAAGACCTAACAGATTCTGACAATGAACCCAGCTACTATGAAGAAGAGAAAGCTGAAGATGGAGATGAAGGAGAGGATGCTACCGCATCCATAGTAACCTGCAATATGATCGAGGAAACAACAACCAAGGAAGAAAAACTGACATTGAATGAAGAGAGAAAAGCACAACAACCATCCTTGGAACAACCACTCACTATGGAATTAAAAACCTTGCCAAGCCACCTGAAGTATGCTTTTCTGAGGCAAAATGAAACTCTACCAGTAATAATTTCCTCTGCACTTCAAGAAGAACAAGAGCATGCGCTGCTGAGCATCCTGAAAAAGTACATAAAAGCAATAGGATGGATACTAGCAGACATTAGAGGAATCAGCCTCGCATATTGCATGCACATGATACGTCTCGAGGATTATAAAAAAGGGTCGATCGAACACCAACGCAGACTAAACCCTGCAATGAAGAAGGTTGAAAAAGGAGATAATCAAATGGTTGGACGCAGGCATTATTTATCCAATCGCCGACAGCACGTGGGTCAGCCCCGTGCAATGTGTGCCAATAAAGGAGGGATGACGGTAGTCTCAAATGCAAATAATGAATTAATACCAATGAGAACCGTCACTGGCTGGCGGATTTGCATGGACTATCGCAAACTGAATGCGGCAACGAAGAAGGATCATTTCCCCTTGCCTTTTATCGACCAAATGCTAGACCGCTTAGTAGGAAATGATTACTTCTACTTTTTGGACGATATGCAGGCTACAACTAAATCATGATTGCTCCTGAAGACCAAGAGAAAACCACATTCACCTACCCCCACGGAACATTTGCTTTTCGCCGCAAGCCGTTTGGACTATGCAATGCGCCGAGCACGTTCCAGAGGTGTATGATTGCCATCTTCTCTGAGTATCTTGAAGATTCAGTTGAAATTTTTATGGACGACTTCTCGGTGTATGGGAAAACATGTGAAGTCTGTCTAAACAATTTGGAGAAGATACTGAGACGATGTAAAGAGACGAACCTTGTGCTAAACTGGGAGAAGTGCCACTTCATGGTGAAGGAAGGTATTGTGCTCGAGCAAAAAGTCTCCAAGGATGAGCTGGAGGTGGATAAGGCAAAAATTGAGGCCATTGAAATGTTTTCACCTCCAACAAATGTGAAGTCTATCAGGAGCTTCATGGGGCATGCAAGATTTTATCGACGTTTTGTGAAGGACTTTTCAAAGATTGCTCGACCATTGAATGCGTTATTGGAGGATGAGAGAACTTTTGACTTTGATGAACAATGCCTCAACGCATTCAAGATATTAAAGAACGCATTGATAACCGCACTTGTGTTGATCGCACCAGACCAGACAAAGCCATTTGAGTTGATGTGCGACGTAAGCGGTTATGCGATGGGGGCGTGCTAGTGCAAACGGAGAAAATAATGCTACACCCCATTGCATATGCGAGTAGAACCTTGAACCCTGCCCAAACAAATTACACTACCACTAAAAAAGAACTTCTTGTTGTGATCTTTGAACTGGAGAAATTCAGAGCTTACTTGCTGGGATCCAAAGTGATCGTGCACACCGACCACTCAGCAATTAAATATTTAATGACAAAGAAAGATGCAAAGTCGAGGTTGATTAGATGGATTCTCCTCCTTCAAGAATTCAACATGGAAATCATTGATCGCAAAGGGACAGAGAACCGGGTTGTGAACCACCTATCAAGATTAGAAAATTCGAAAGTTGACCGCAACCAGTCGGAGGTGAACGCAACCTTCCTAGATGAGCAACTGTTTAAAATTGAAGAGTTATCATGGTATGCAGATGTGGTCAATTATCTGGTTTGTGAACAATTTCCTGAGAACTACACAGCCCACCAAAAGAGGCGGGTTAGACACGAATATAAATCATATTATTGGGATGAGCCAAATCTTTACAAGAGGGAGTTAGACCAGATTTGGCGCCTATGCGTACCAGAAGCTGTTTACCAGCGCATACTATCCAAATGCCATGACTCACCATATGGTGGACATTTTGGAGGTCAACGCATTGTAGCAAAGGTGTTACAAAATGGATATTTTTGGCCAACTTTATTCAAGGACACAAGAGACTACTCAATAAAATGCGACCGGTGCCAATGCACGGGAAACATTTCATGGAAGAATGCGATGCCCATGAATATCATCTTAGAATTGGAGCCATTTGATGTTTGGGGCATAGACTTCATGGGGCCATTTCCACCATCAAATGGTCACAAATACATTCTATTGGCCGTCGATTATGTTTCCAAATGGGTAAAAGTGGTATTGTGCATCGCAAGCGATGCGGCAGTAGTTTCCAAGTTCTTGAGGAAAAATATCTTCACTCATTTTGGCACTCCACGTGCCATAATAAATGATGAAGGCTCCCACTTTGTTAATAACGTCATCAACAAATTGCTGCTTAAGTATAATATCCACTATAAGGTCGCCACCGCATACTATCCACAGATAAACGGCCAATTTGAAGTGTCCAATAGGGAAATCAAGCTGATCTTAGAGAAGATGGTGAAGCCTTCATGCAAAGATTGGGCAATGAAGCTAGATGATTCCTTATGGGCATACAGAACCGCCTATAAAACACCTATAGGCATGTCCCCGTATGCGTTGGTATTTGGAAAGACATGCCACTTACCGCTTGAGTTAGAGCATAGAGCAATGTGGGCAGTGAAAAAGCTCAATTTTGATTTGAAGACAGCAGGGGAGGCAAGGAAACTTCAGTTGGTCGAGCTTGACGAATGGAGAACTCAAGTATATGAGAATGCCAAGATCTACAAGGAGCGTGCGAAACGTTGGCATGACAAACAACTATGATAGAAGAATCTCCAAGTCGAATAGAAGGTCTTGTTGTACAATTCTCGGCTACGACTTTTTCCCGAAAAGTTAAAATCACGATGGTCTGGTCCATTTATAATAAAAAAGGTTCGCATAGAGCGGTTGAGTTATCCAATGAGGACAGGAGCAACGCATTCAAAGTCAACGAGCAAAGAGTCAAAATATATCACGGAGAAGACTTGCATCGCGAGAAATTCTCAATGGACCTGAGGAATTCCGACTAAAAAAGAAGTGGGCAGTCCCTGTGAAATCATACGATTTAAACTCATCAGGGATGCAATCTTTTTGAAATATCCTTTGAAATCTTTAGTTCATGAACTCGCTCTATCTTTTTATATCCTTTATCCTTTTTATACCCTTTTCACACCATCAAGTTTGACCATCAATTTCAAAAAAAAAAAAAAAAAGAAGAAGAAGAAGAAGAAGAAAAGTTTTTAAATCTATCTTTTATATTTTTGACCCTCTCGATGTTTTTAGCAACGATCACAGATGGAGCAAATTTGGATGCGATCACAGATGATGCGATAACTGAAAAATGCAACTAGTTCGTTCAGCCATTGCAATCGAAGAAATCGGCTCGCCGTAAAGTAGGATGCGATCACAGATGATGTGGGCAATAGAGCAAATTTGGGGGTTGTATCTTGCTTTGACTTTGTTTATTCCAAATTTTGCATCCTCGCATCTCATTTTTAACTTTGATAATTTTATCATCACATCCTCTTTAGTTGGTATAATCATTAAATGTCAATTACTTTAGTTAGTCACCGCATTATTTTCCATACCAATTATGATTTCAATGATAAAACACTTCTCTATTTCTCATCGCATGTATTAGAATCAACTTAATTTTAGGACAGTCAATTCATAAAATATTTCTCGAAGTTAATGGTCCACCAGCTTTCTTTCAAACTGACTTTTATGAAACTTTCTAAGAGCATTGCATGAATTCTTTCAGTTTATCAGCAATGAGGACATTGCTGCATTTAAATTTGGGGATGTCGGCATTTATTACATTTATTTTCAACCTTACTACCTTTAGACATCTAAAAAAAGAAATAATAACGTTGAGATCGGATCCTACTTGTAGTTGGATGTTCGCATGATACCCGTGGGGGCAAGCCAAAACGAAGGTAGGAATCGTGATCAACGCATAAATAAAGTGATCGCAACTCCACTGCCAAATAAGCATGAGTTTAGACTGAGAAAAAGGCGCCCTGCTCGTAGTTGGATGCTCGCATGACACCCGTGGGGGCAAGCCAAAACGAAGGCTAGGCACTTGAATCGACGCAAGGTCACGGAAAGAATATCTAAACTATGCAAGGATAAAAGTCATTTGGAAACACCCCGGTTGGGAAAACTTTTTGAAATAAATCATGCGATGTCCTGGAAACAAGTGAGGTCTTTTTGAAGGTTAAACTTGCTGTCCCTAAGTCTTAGAAATATTTTAAGGAGAGACCTGGATAGAAACTAAGAAGATTTTGGTTCATAAGATTTGAATAAGATACCTTGAGAAATCTAGGTAAGGAAAAGGCGACTGACTCTCTAAAGAAAATCTTTAGTTTATGGTTGTGGACAAGCATTGTTTTAAATTTGGGGGTGTGATAACGGGCTAAAATGCACGTTATAACAATGCAAAGATATAAAACAATGTGGGAATGCGACGGTAAAAACATGTAAAATCGTGTCCAAAAGCATTAAGTTGAGAGCATTGTGATCGCATGCGCCCATCGCATTAAAGCAGCTAATTTATTTATTTTGTGCAGAAAAATTCGATGGCGCAAAGCAAATTGCAATCCAAGGAATTCGGCGCCCGAATGCATTAGAAGATTGCGACCGCAAAGCTATGCGATCGTATGCGCTCGTGAATATTTGCTTAAGTAGGTGGCTGCATAAAGACGACACATTAAGGTGAGAGCATAATAACTCATGATAGGACGAAAATCTAACGACTGTTGAATCCGAATTTAGTTGACAAGCGGTTAACGACACACTATAGCAAGTACACTCAACTTTTCAGTGATCATTAATTAGCGCATCAGACAGAAGAATTAATGATCGCCCATCATTGCAATCATTTAAGAGAAAAGTTCTTCACCTTGAAGCTCTATAAATACCAAGGGCCACCTTCGTCAAAGGAGTTCTAGTTCGGAGTTGTGGAGCTCGAAATATACATAGTTCGCCATACTCATAGAAGATAGACCATAGATAGCCGTAGTCTGCAATTTTTATACTTAGAAGATGGAGGCGAATGAAGAGAAGAAGACGCCAAAAGATCATTCCAGGTTAGCTTGAGAGACTGTCGGGAAGTGCTGAGAACGAAGAGAGGGTCGATACTTGCGAAAGCAAGAACATTCTTTTGGGCAGAGTAGAGTATAACACAGTGTAAAAGTCTCGGGGAGCAAGACATTGCTACCGGGCGTTCTATCCCTATTTTACATTGTCGTTTTGTATTCTGATTTTATTTATAAAATGGAATTTGCATCTCTACATCTGTTCTATCTCTTCACATTGCACATGAGTGCCTAAATTTCTGAATGGGTTGAGAGGCACTTAGCTAGCATGACCTAAGATCTTCATTTTATGCAATGATCTTGTCTTATGTATGCGTCCATCACTCTTTAGAGATACTTGAGAGAGTAGTCTAAAGAAAGAACCTAGACTTGAGAGAGTTAGGTTAAAATCTAGGCTTGAGAAAGTCAGATTAGAACCACATGAGCAAGAGATAGTGACTTAGACATAAGTTCTGTTTACTATCATGCATCGCACGCATCCTAGAAATAGGATATGATAGTATGCGGTTTTCTTGTGTATGTGTGTATCATTCGTCATCGCATAGACAAGAATAGAGGCTTAGACATAAATCCTATAGACATTATCGTATACATCGCATGCATCCTAAATTAGGAACCATGGCATTTCCATTGAGATATGACATGCTATTGTATGTGTGTAGCATGATCGCATAACTTGAACGCAATCTTAGGAAGTGTTAGCTAAATCCCTTCTCAACCCGTTCCCCGCATACTCATTGTAACTTTCGCTGTCATTAACTCTTTACTCAATTTCGCCGCATAAGATTTCTACTTTACACAACATACCAACCAAATATTTGTTTTTGTCACCACAAAGGAACCAAAAATTTACCATCGCATATTGTCTCAATAGTCCTTGTGTTCGACCCTGGACTTACCAGGAAACATAGTAAGGTTTATACTTGGATTTTTCTAGGAAAACTTGCATGTGCAATACATAGTTCACCACGACAATTTCACATCATTATTTCATCACATTCACAAGCCATCAGTTTCCTATGTCTCTTTTACTTTTCCTTCCAACAACAACAAAATTCAAATTCAAATTCGTTTAAAACTAAACATGTTTTAGCATTTTGCTTACTTTATATGCATGGTTGGAAAGAACGCAAAAAATCATATGAAAATGAGTGGTCATTTAGCTAAAACAGACTTGTATCCACAATGATAAGACAAAAAACAAAATTATCATTTGTATAGAAAATGTGTGCAATCGTGACATCAACATACACAATCTCACTTACATCAACAGACACGATCACTCAGTTCTCATTATGAATTTTATGCACGATCGTGCATAGCCCATTAAGCCTAGAAAATTAAAAAAAGGCCTTTCGACATAAATGGTCTTAAAATAAGGGGAAATTGTAAAGAATAACTCTCTTTAATTTCTACGTTACAGAAATAGTACACTTTTGAAAAACTCGTTTAAAGAGTTTTTCTCTGGCCATCTTGCTCAAGCTCGGCCCCGAGATTTAAATGTAACGTTACAACTTCAAATAAAGTAGTGGCGTGAAAGGATTAAAATACCCTCGATGCATTAGCTTCTTCACACACCGATTCAGTACACCTTTTGCATGCACCAATTCCCACTAATTTCTCACATTTCTTCTTCATTAGAGTTCTTTTAAATTTCTTTTGAATCTCGAAGTGATTTTGCATCTGTTCGTTGTTGGTTCCATTTGTTACATGAAAGGTATTTCACTAGTCTCTCCGTTTTAGTTAAAGATTTTATTTTGATGTTAGGGTTTAGAAGTTGTGTGAAAAGTTGAGAAATTTGCCCTCATTCTATGTTTATATGGACATTTTTTGATTACTAGGTTGTACATTTTCTACATATTCTAGACTTCAGGCCATTTAAGTATAATCTCGCTTGATTTCACTTTGAATCTCGATCGAGGTTGGATGAAGATGTCCCGAGATTCATCTTGTTGGGGTTGATGCCCTAAATCTCATAGGATTCTATAGTTTGTAAATGTATTGAACAAACTCATTGTTTATTTAATAAAATATATGATATTTTATTCCATATTTTAGTTGCATTAACCCCAAACCAATAAACTAACATCCAAGGTTATCTTGTAACTTAAACATGTATGTAGAGATATAAGGGTGGGTCATGTTTAAGTGATAACTTAAATGGTCTGTAGTAGATGAATAAGGTTGGGTACCTTATCCTGGTGACACTACGAGTATGACCCGTTTTGTATATGTTATAATTGTTGTAAAGTGCTACAAATGATCTAATCTTGATCATTAATGTATAGAAACATATGAGCGAGGATATTTTATACAAAGGAGTTTGTATAAGACTGAACCACGAAATGTTTGTCTCATTATATAACACCGCTTATAAAAGAGACTTACATTTCACCAAGATGACAATAGGTAACATAACCTGAATCCTGAGTGAGTTGTGAACTTCTGCTTATAAGGGCGGTCATTTGATTTGTATGGGTAAGAGTGGGCAGATCGTCGACTCAACAAGCCTACCATTTTGGGGATTCATCTGATTGGGGAGGTTGGAACATAGCTACACAAGAAGGAATTCACTTCTTTCCCGATGTAGGGGTAAGTAGATAAATTGCTCCCTTAACGGCTGATTCCGAGGCTTGAACAATGTGGTGCCACACCCTCTCCTGGCCCGAGAGAAGTTTAGTCATTGTTGAACTATGATCTATTGTTCATTAGGAGGATCAGTGGTACTTAAGGAGTTAGATGTAACTATAAGGCCAAAAAGTTAATTTTGTCCAACTGTACTTATGTGTAATTTATGAAGGGTCATTGTATTGTTGATTGTTTATATCCATTGGACATAGAAATATATCTATAGTGCGAAGAGTGCAGCTGTCGGTCTTTCATGAAGTGCCCGACAGTTAACAGATGGTGAATAATTTAATTAAAAAGTTTGATTAATTATTCATGTATTGTTAAAGCTTCAAGCTACAGATCCATGAGGTCCCCTTGGTAGCTCAATAGGATTAAATGAAAATCAGTTTTTGTATTAATTTGAATTGTTCAAATTATTAGAGGGATTTAATTATATATGATATAATTAAGTTATTTTAATTATTATAATAATTAAGTTATTTTAATTATGTGATATAATTATTATAATGTATTTGAGACATTATAGTATTAATAAAAGGAAATAAATATTTGAATATGATTCAAATATTAATTATATGAATTGGATTCATAATTGTTAAATTTAATATAATTATGATTTATATTAAACGCTATATGAGAGAGAAAAGAAACTATAGGTTATATTGTATGTTATACGATATTAAAACTATAGGCTATATGTTATATTTGGTATAACATATAATTTAATATATGTTATATATATATATATATCAAATATTATTTTAATTTAAAATGAGGGAGAGAATTACAACTCTCTTTCCCTATTTTCTCTCCACCCACGTAAATGGGTGATTGTTGTATTTTTTCTTTAGAAAGAAAGGAGAGAGTCTTCTTCTTTGTAACACACACTGTGAGAAAGACAGAAATTGTTATGTGAGTTTTGAATTGTTGGTGAACGTTCTCAACTCTTCCTTCTCTCTACTCAAATCAAACTCCCTCATTTCCAAAATAGTTAGAGCCCACCACTCAAGGGTTCTTTTCCTGAGAATACTGAGGAAACCATTGTGGTAGTGTTCATATACTATTCGAGGGATTCTTGAAGAAAGTCTTCAAAGGTATGGGTTTTTGAAACCTTAAATTTTTCCTTCGTTAAAGCATGTTGTAAATATATATCTTGTTCTTTATTTACTGTAAAAGCTTACATTCAATGATAAATGAGAATTGGGACGATCTTGCTTTCGCTCAAGGTTCTCTTCTTTTTGATTTCCTTCAATTGGTATCAGAGCCAGGTTTGCTGGTTTACTGATCCCAAATTCCATTTTTTTTATTAATCAATTTTTACAGTATTGGTGGGTTTTACTTATTTTGTATTATGTTTAAAGTTCATGCAATGAATAGGTTTAATATGAATGTGGTTTTGTTGATGGATGTTTTGGGATAGGATACTTAGTTTTAAGGCTTTATTTTGTTTACAAATTTGGTTTGTAAAGGCCCCTGTTTTGGGCATATACTTTTGCTATAGAGTCCGTATTCATTGATTTGAGTCACTCGTGTCGTTCCCGGGGAGCTTCGAAGAAGAAATTCAAGCAATGCTTCGATGAGAAAGCAAGCAGTTCTACAAGATTTTGTAGCTTTTTGCTACACGATTGTGTAGCTTTTGCTAAACGATCGTGTAGTTTTTGCTATACGAACGTGTAGCTTTTGCTACAAGATCGTACAGCAAGTTTATGCAGCATTTACAACTAGTTTGCTAAACGATCACTATAGAGACTTCGTTGGTGGTGGTTCGGTTCGAGCGGTTTAAGGCCTAGTTCACTTGTTTCAAACCAGATGACTCTTGTTCATGTAATAGTTAGCCTTTTAAGTTTCCTTTTAGGTGTTCTATTCCAATCCATTAACTGTTTGTATTAAATGTACATATGATGTATGTTTTATCTTATATGTCATATTGTATGTCATATAGTTTTTAAATACACCATAGGTTATGCATTTATATTCATGCATAATTTTATATTATAAGTGTTATAATATATGTATATGCATGATTTAAATTATATAGCATGCTCATGCATCATATAGTATAAATGTTATAGTATATGTATGTATGCATTTATAGCATTTCCATGCACCATTTACATTATAATTATTATAATATCTGGTTGAATGAATGTATGGAAAGTATGCTATAGTATGATTCATTACCTAGTTATGTAATTGTTATATATATTAGTAATGAAGGGAGATTGCATGAAGCATGACATTACCTTAGGTTAATTTATAAATGTTATGATTATCTGAAGTATGTCAAGCATGCATTGAATGTTTTAATTGTTTCATTTATTTATAATCGGTATAACTAAATGAAATTAGAATTAAAATCAATAATTAAGTGTTGCATGCAAACCTTAGGTTATAATCATTTTTTAAAATTATTTTAAAACATGTTTGAAATAGACCTAAGATCATATTTCTAATGAGATTAGAAATCTTAGTTTAATATTTTAATCGGTTTATTAGGATTAAATTGATTCTTAATAAAAGATTAAATATGTAACAAATGTATCTATAAGGGACCTTTTGGCTAAGATGGGTTTTGGCTAGGCTGGGGTACTTAAGTTGATGGAAACGTCGCACTCCTTCCTGGAAACTTACCTAGAAAGGTGAATTAGATAGATTTGTTATATGCATGCAAGTTTGATCAAAGTCTATTAAAGAGTTTAATGAGACTTCAATCAAAATTATTTAATCATCAAAGACAAGCGTTGTTTTTTAGCAAATTAAACAAACACTTAGATAAAACCAGTATCCGAATTTTTAAGTTAATCAACCCTAGATAAAACACCCAGTGGGAGGAAAATGGGGTAAATGATACTTCATTTTATCCTCTACATGTTTTTCCCGATAAATTCACACCGTGAGATCTACACTCGGCCTCGAGGCACCTTGGGTGTCCTTCTATAGGTGACATTTGGGTAGGTCGATAACAAGGTGAATGGAGAAAGTGTTTATAGTAAGTGGGAGCGGGACGTGTGATAGCACATCCTTCGATCTCTCTCATTAGGTTAAATAAAGTTTCATGTATCGCCTCGTGGCATTGTGGGTGTCTTTCTAAAGAATGGCAGTATTGCATGGCACTTTATTCAATCTCCAGAAATGGATAGGGTTGCTTTAGTTTCATGTCCCAAACGGTTTCTTCCCTACGGTTGGCTCATTAGGGTGGAACTCTAGAACCTAAAATGAGAGGTTACATTTACAAGAATTGTTAAGTATGTTAACAAATTCTTGACCGAACAATGGTGACTGTTAGTTACAGTGACAAGATGTTGTTTCTGTCTAATTGTTGAGAATGTCTCATTTCAGTGAATGGGCACTTGATCACCCTACGATGACTTTTGTCCTGCCTTACTGAAACATCATTGCAAAAACAGATGTAACTTAGGGTACACTAGACTATTTTGCTAAAAATTTGATTGGTTGTCTTAAGTGGTTTAATGCAAGTAAAAATGTAAAAAGTTTGTTCTTTTTCAACAATTACTTAAATATGGCTACCGCTACTTTAAACTTACTCGTTGTGGATAAATTAACGGGAGAAAATTATACTAGATGGAAAAATACTATCAACACAATACTGATCATCGATGATCTTCATTTTTTTTCCTAATGGAGGATTGTCCTCCCATTCCAGCTCCCAATGCTCCTCGAAATGTTTGGGAAGCATACGAGCACTGGACATGGGCAAATGAAAAGGCCCGAGCGTATATCTTGGCTAGTCTTAAAGAAGTCTTGGCCAAGAAGCATGTTCTCATGCTCACAACTTGTGAGATCATGGAGTCCTTGAGGGAAATGTTCGGACAATTGTTTGCACAGCTCAGGCATGATGCTTTAAAACACATCTTCAATGCCTATATGCAAGAAGAGGCATCTGTTCAAGAATATGTTCTCAACATGATGGTCTACTTCAACGTGGCAGAGATGAATGGGTCGAGCATCGATGAAGCCAGTTAGGTTAGCTTCATTTTGGAATCTTTACCGGAAAGTTTCCTTCATTTTTATAGCAATGGTTTCCTTCATTTCTGTAGCAATGTTATTTTGAATAGGATTGACTACAACTTAACCACTCTGCTCAATGAGCTACAGACTTTCCAATCCTTGATGAAACGCAAAGAACAGAAGGTGAAGCAAATGTTGCTTCATCTTCTAAAAAGTTCCATAAAGGTTCGACCTCTGGAACTAAGTCTTTACCTCCTTCCTCCAGGACCAAAAAGTGGAAGAAGAAGAAGGATGAAAAGGGGAAAGCTAACCCTATAGTTACTGCTCAAAGGGGTAGAAAACCCATCAAGGCTGCAAAGGGAATCTGTTTCCATTACAACTAAGTTTGGAAGAGGAACTGCCCCAAATACTTGGCGAAAAAGAAGAAGACCAAGCAAGGTAAATATGATTACTTGTAATGAAAACCTGCTTAGTGGAGAATGATTATTCTGCCTAGATTATAGACTCTGGGCCACTAACCATGTTTGTTCTTCATTTCAGGGAATCAGTTCCTGGTGGCAACTAGATGATGGTGAGATGACGATACGGGTTGGAACTGGACACGTCGTCTCGGCTGTGGCAGGGGGAGGTCTTCGGTTGACTTTACAGAACAAATTTCTTATTTTAGAAGATGTTTATGTAGTTCCTGATTTGAAAAGGAACCTTGTATCTGTATGATTGAACGTTCATATAATATCAATTTTCTTTTTAGTAAAGTGTTTATTTCTAAGAATGATGTTGATACTTGTTTTGCAAAACTGGAAAATAATCTTTATGTGTTAAGACCGTTAGCAACTAACGGCCGTTATAACACAAAAATGTTTAAGACTGCTGTAACTCAACATAAAAGAGTTAAAAATTTGTCCTAAAGAAAATGCCCAATTTTGGCACCTAAGACTAGGACACATCAATCTCAATAGGATTGAGAGGTTGGTAAAGAATGGACATCTAAGGGAGTTAGAAGAAAATTCTTTACCTGTGTGTGAGTCATGCCTTGAAGGTAAGATGACTAAGAGACCTTTTACTGGAAAGGGTCACAGGGCCAAAAAACCTTTAGAGCACATTCAGACCTCTGTGATTTAATGAATGTAAAAGTTAGGGGAGGTTATGAATATTTCATCACCTTTACTGATGATTATTCAAGATATGGGTATATTTATTTAATGCAACATAAGTCTAAATCTTTTGAGAAGTTCAAAGAATTCAAGGTTGAATTTGAAAATACATTAAACAGAACGATTAAAACATTTCGATCTAATCGAGGTGGAGAGTTTATGGATTTAATATTCTAAAACTATTTTATAGAACATGGAATAGTATCTCAACTCTTAACATCTAGTACACCTCAACAAAATGGTGTATAAGAAAGGAGAAATCAAACCTTGTTGGATATGGTTCGGTCTATGATGAGTTATGCTTCTTTACCTGACTCGTTTTGGGGTTATGCAGTAGAGACTGCAGCGTACATCTTGAACTGCGTTCCATCCAAGAGTGTATCTGCAACACCTTTGGAGTTATGAAATGGTCATAAAGCTAGTTTATGTCAATTCAGAATCTGGGGTTGCCCAGCACATGTGCTTGAGGCTAATCCTAAGAAATTGGAACCATGTTCAAGATTGTGCCTATTTGTAGGCTACCCCAAAGGAACGAGAGGTGGTTACTTCTTTGATCCTAAAAGAAACAAAGTGTTTGTATCAACAAATACTACTTTTCTTGAAGAAGACCATATAAGGGAGCATAAGACCAGAAGTAAGATTGTGTTGAATGAAATTTCCAAAGAAACTACTAAATCTTCAATAAGAGTTGTTGAAGAACCTAGTACCTCAACAAGAGTTGTTGAAGTAGGATCATCTAGTAGGCCAAATCCACCTCAAGTGTTGACGGAACCTTGACGTAGTGGGAGGTTTGCGAACCCACCTGTTCGCTATATGGGTTTAATAGAAATCCTAGCTATGGTTGATGGTGATGTTGAGGATCCATTGTCTTACAAGAAGGCAATGGAAGATATTGACAAAGATGAATGGATCAAAGTGATGGATCTCGAAATGGGATCTATGTACTTCAATTCCGTATGGGATCTTGTGGATCAACCTGATGGGGTTAAACCTATAGGTTGTAAATGGATCTACAAGAGGAAATGGGGTGCTGATGGGAAAGTGTAAACCTTTAAGGCTAGATTAATGGAAAAAGGTTATACCTAGGTAGAGGGAGTTGACTATGAGAAGACTTTCTCACTTATTGCCATGCTTAAATCTATCAGAATACTCCTGACCATTTCCTCATATTATGACAATGAGATTTGGGAAATGGATGTCAAAACTACCTTTTTGAATGGCAATCTTGAGGAGACCCTTTACATGGGGCAAACCGAGGATTCATAACCCAAGGTCAAGAGCAAAAGGTTTGCAAGCTTAATCGGTCCATTTATGGACTAAAGTAAGCTTCTTGATCTTGAAAAATAAGGTTTAATACTGTGATCAAATCTTATGGCTTTGATCAAAACGTTGATGAGCTTTGTGTATACAAGAAGATCATAAAAAATTAAGTAGTTTTTCTAGTGTTATATGTAGATGGTATCCTACTCATTGGGAGTGATGTAGGTTTACTGGCTGAAGTTAAGAATTGGCTAGCGACCCAAGTTTGTTCTTGGTATTCAGATCTTTAGAGATTGAAAGAATAAAATGCTAGCTCTGTCTCAAGTATCGTATATTGACAAGATGTTTGTCAAATATTCGATATAGAACTCCAAAAGGGGCTTATTACCTTTCAGGCATGGAGTGATGTTGTCTAAGGAACAATGTCTTAACACACCTTAAGAGGTTGAGGAGATGAGATGGATCCTCTATGCTTCAACTGTGGCCAACTTGATGTATGCAATGTTATGTACTAGACCTGACATCTGCTATGCAATGGGGATAGTCAGTAGATATCAATCTAATCTAGGATTAGATCACTGGACCGCCGTTAAAAATATCCTCAAGTATCTATGAAGAACGAGGGACTACATATTAGTGTATGGTTCTAATGATTTGATCCTTACGAGATACACAGATTCTGATTTTCAGACTAATAAAGATTCTAGGAAATTCACATCAGGATCAGTGTTCACTCTTAATAGAGGGGCAGGAGTTTGGAGAAGCATCAAGCAAGAGTGCATTATTGACTCCACTATGGAGGCTAAGTATGTAGCAGCTTGTGAAGCTGCTAAGGAAGCTGTTTGCCTCAGAAAATTCTTGATTGATCTAGAAGTTGTTCCAGACATGTCAAAGCCCATCACACTTTATTGTGATAATAATGGTGCCATGGTTAATTCTCGAGAGCCTAGGAGTCACAAGCGTTGGAAGCATATATAGCAGAAGTATCATTTCATCCGAGAGATTGTGCATCGAGGAGATGTGATTGTCATGCAGATAGCTATTGGGATTTGTGTCCTAATTCTCCCAGAGTCTCGTTGTTTGTAAACAGTTTGACACATTGTTAATAATAAAATAATTGTTATTTTATTTTCATTTACTTATATCCAATAAACTAAGATCCGTGGTTATTTTCTGTAAACTTAAGCATGTATGTGAGACATACAAATGGATCATGCCTTAAGTAATAACCTAAATGGTCTGTAGCATAAGGATAAAGGAGGGATACCTTATCCTGGTGACACAATGGATACGACCCGCTTTGTAGATAAGTACAAGTGTTGTAACGTGCTATAAATGGTCTGATCCTGACTATTCATGTGGAGACATGCGACTGGGGGTGTTCTATACAAAGAGTTTGTATAAGACCAGACCACGAGAAGATTAGTTTCTTTATATAGCTGAAGGAAATCAAACATGAGGATTTCCATGAGCAGTGGAAGGGATCGTTCCAAATTCCATTCGAATGAATATAAAACAATTACAGTCTAAAAATGGAAATTAACAGGTCATGCATACATAAATTATTACATGCTAAACGATAATGCAAGGGATAGAGGATGCATACCTTTGAAGAACCATTCTTCAAGAATCCCTCGACCAGTCAAAAGCGTCTATAGCAACACTCGAATGCAACAACCAGAAATGCCAACAGCACGAACACAACAAACAACCAATAGCTATTCGAACCTAATCGAGTCCAACTCAATTCACGAACTGAGTCAAGACACCACCACAATGGTTACCTTGGTATTCTCAGTGTGAGAATCTAGGAGTTGTGGGCTCTGTTTGATCTCAGCTTGATGAAGAGACAGGAGTTCTACGATCTTGTAGACGAACGAGCAAGTGGGAGATAAGAAGCTATCTATCGCATAAATGATGTGCTCGATCATTTAGTAAACGAAAGTCTATCGTATAGACTTAGCCACTAATCGTGTAGCAACGATTAGTTGATTAACTATCATATAGTCAAAGGTAAACGATCGCTTAGCTGATCGTCTAGTCTTTTAATGCTATCGATTAGTGAAACTCTTTCACTTGATAGCTTGTCACCGTGAATTCTTTCTGATTAAGGCAACTACAAAATTTAGGAAAACAATTTTCCTTTTTAACTCAAGGTTACTTTAAACTTTCAATAACCTCCCACTCAATCGTTTATTACAGAAAAAGAAATTAATTATCATATAATTAATATATTATAAATAAACGTGATAACCAACTTACCATATTATATTTATAACCTATAGTTTTAATATTTCATCTCATAAAACATATAAACCATAGTTCTTTTTCTATTTTATGGGACTTAATGTAAATCATATTTATATTAATTCTTCCACTTGATGTATCTCATACATCACACCAATTATATCATATATAATTGAATTTCCTCTTGATAATTTGAACACTTCAAATCAAAACCAAAATCTGATTCTCAACTTGAATCCCTTGAGCTACAAAGGGGACCTTATGGACCTGTAACTTGAAGCTCCAATGGTACGTGAATAACTGACTAAACTCTTTAGTCACAGGATCCACCATCCGTTAACTGCCAAACATCCCACTAAAGATCGACAGTTGCACTCTTCTTACTATAGATATATTTCTGTGTCCATATTAACCAATCAATATTATGATAACCCTTCACAGATTGTTCGTAAGTACAGTTGGGCCAATTTACCGTTTTTCCCCTATAGTTATATTTAACTCCTTAAGTACCACTGATTCCTCTAATGAACAATAAGTTACAGTCAACTATGACTGGTTCTCTCTTCCAAAGAGAGGGTGTGACCACTATGTTCAAGACCCAAAATTAGCCTTTAAGGGAGCAATCTATCTACTTACCCCTACTTTGGGGAAGGAGTGAATTTCATCTTGTGTAACAGAGTTCTCAACTCCCTAATCAGACAAATCCCCAAAAAGGTAGGCTTGTTGAGTTGGCAATTTCGCAACTCTCACCCATACTAATCAAAGGATCACTCTCATATGTAAGAGTTCCCATAACACTCAGGATTAAGGTCATGTCACCTATGGTCATTTTAGTGAGATGCAAGTCTTAATTATCAATGGTGTTATATAAAGAGACTAATCATCTCGTGATCCAATCTTATGCAAATTCTTTGTGTAGGATATCGCCGCTCGCATATCTCCACATGAATGGTCAGGATCAGACCATCTATAGTAGTTCACAACACTTGTAAATCTCTACAAAGCGGGTCGTATCCGTTGTTCACTAGGATAAGGTATCCCTCATTTATCCTTATACTACATACCTTTTCGGTTATTACTTAAGGCATGATCCACTTGTATATCTCATATACATGCTTAAGTTTACAACAATAACCATAGATCTTGTTTATTGGATATGAGTAAATGCAAATAAAATAACTCTTATTTTATTATAAGAATGTGTACAAATTTTACAAACTACGGGACTCTGGGAGAATTAAGACATCAATCCCATCAATCGCCCACTTATCCTAATGCCTCGGGAGACTAATGTACAATACATGAAAAACAAGTACAATATACAATAAACTAGGGCATACTCTATACCCTAGTATCATCTCCCACTTGCCCTAGATGTCACATGTCTCGTCGACTCAGACTCTCCAGATAACCCTTGAACACTTTAGCTGTGAGAGCCTTTGTAAACGGATCAACAATATTGTGCTTCGGATCTTCGTGACTATCACATCATCGCGATGCACAATCTCTCTGATCAAATGATATTTCTGTTCGATATGCTTTCCTCTACGATGACTCCGAGATTCCTTTGAATTTTCCACAGCCCCGCTGTTATCACAATAGAGAGTGATCAACAAAGTCATATTTGGAACAACTTCCAAATTTGTAAGGAACTTCTTAAGCTAAAAAACCTCTTTAGCAGCTTCACAAGCAGCTACGTATTTGGCTTCCATAGTGAAGTCCGCGATGCTTTCTTGCTTGATGTTTCGCCAAATTACAGCCCCTTCATTCAGAGTGAACACTGATTCTGATGTCGATTTTTGAGAATCTCTATCAGTCTGAAAGTCAGAGTCTGTGTATCCTGTAAGGATCAAATCCTTATCTCCATACATGAGCATGTAGTCCCTCGTTCTTCGAAGATACTTGAGGATCGTTTTGAATGTCGTCCAATGATCTAATCCTCGATTGGACTGATAACGACTGACAATCCTTATTGCATAGCAAATGTCAAGTCTAGTACATAACATTGCATATATAAGGCTTCCAATAGGTGAAGCATAGGGAATCCATCTCATCTCCCCAACCTTTTGAGGTGTCTTAGGACATTGATCTTTAGACAAAATAATTCCATGTCTGAAGGGTAATAAACCCCTCTTGGAATTCTGTATCCTTTCCATCTACACCTCGTTTTCGCTTGTAGATCCACTTACACCTTATAGGTTTTACCCCATCAGGCAGATCTATAAGTTCCCAAACATTATTGAAGTACATAGACTCCATTTCCTGGTTCATGGCTTTAATCCATTCATCTTTGTCAACATCCTCCATTGCTTATAAGAAAATGGATCCTCGACCCCATCATTAGATATGATGTTTTGGGCTTCAGTTAAACCAATGTAGCATTCCAGTGGGTTCATAACCCTCCCATTACGTCGAGGTAGTCTCAACTCTTGAGATAGTTGACTAGATGCACCGGTGTCAACAACTCTTATTGATCTATCAATCTGTTTAACACTTATTGTTGAACCCTCAGTAGTCTTATTAGAAATCTCATGTAAAACAAGCTTGCTTCGTGGTTTATGATCCCTGATGTGGTATTTTTTTAAGAAGATAGCATTTGTCGACATAAACACTTTATTCTCACTTGGATCATAGAAGTATCCACCCCTCGTTTCCCTGGGATAGACTACAAAGAAGCAAAATTTTGAACGCAGTTCCAACTTTTTAGGGTTAGCCACAAGCACGTGGGTTGGGCATCCTAAATTTTGAAGTGAAGTAATTCCATGTTCTATCATATTGTTCTAGAATTCGAGGTCCATATACACTCCACCATGATCAGATCATAGTATTTTTATCTTCTTACCTAATAAGTTTTCAACTTTAGCCTTATACTCCTTGAACTTGTCAAGAGCTTTAAACTTACGTTGCATTAGGTAGAGATACCCGTAAGCTTAAATAATCATCTATGAAAGAGATGAAATATTCATACCCACCTCGAGCTCTAACACTCATCGAACCATAGAGGTCTGAATGTATAAGCTCCAAGGTTTCCTTGGATCTATAATCTTTTACAGTAATAGGTCGTTTGGTCATCTTGCCTTCAAGGCATGATACCCATACCGACAAGGAGTTTTCTTCTAAACTCTTTAGAAGTCCACAATTCACCAACTTCTCAGTCCTATTGAGGTTGATGGGACCTAACCTTAGATACCAAAGATGGGTGTTTTTCTTAGGAGAAACCTTTGGTATTTTTGCTGTTGTCACTATACTGAACATTTTAGTATTAAGCAAGGCTTTTATGACTAGCACCTTAGTACATATAAGTTATTTTCCATTGAACTAAAACCAATCTCCATACCATTCTTGAAAATAAACACGTTACTCTCAGAAAAGGAGACGGTATATCCTTGTTCAATAAGACAAGAAACTGAGATTAAGTTCCTCTTGATATAGGAACTACAAAAACATTATCCAGTAACAGATAACGTTTCTTGTCCAAAAATAACTTCAACTTGCCTATAGCCACAACTGAAACAACCTCACCAATACCGACTCAAAGAGTTAACTCTCCCTCTTGCAATGTTTTCTAGGAACTAAATCCTTGGTAAGAAGAACTAACGTGGTTAGTAGCACCTGAATCAAGTACCCAGGCAGAATTATCATTCTCTACCAAACACGTCTCTAAGACCAATAACACATTTACTATCTATAGACTTCTTCCTCTTTTGGAGAGTAGTGGGATCAATATCAGAGCCTAAATAAGCTCCAAGTTCCAATTCAGATAACACTTCTCATCGATGAATTTTATCAGAGTCAGCAACACATGCTTTCTCTTCTACTCCTTTGACATTCAAGAAAGACAGGGGGTTATTTTTGGAATGGACACTACTGATTTCTTTGTCATCCATCCCTATGTGCTCGAAAAGTGAGAACTGATGTTCAAATAATTCTTGCAATGGGTCCATGATCTCACGTGTAATGACCATGTTCTCAATCCTTTTGGTCAAAGCATCAGGTATGCTAGCCAAAATGTGAAGTCGGACCAATGAATTATGAACATTTTGTGGTGTATCAAGGGTCAAGACTTGAGGACACTGCTCAACCATGACAAACTCGAGGTCGTGTACCACGAAATATGTTTTAACGAACTCTTTCAAATGTATGTATCGGTCAAATTAAAAGAGGCAACTAACGGAAAATCATTCATGTTGCTAAAAAAGAAACACATTGATCTACATTAGATTTTGGCAATTACTCTTTAAAAAACAACATCCAATATGGTTTAGCAAAACTAAAATGAACCCCGTGTGACATCTAGTTTTGCAATGATGCTTCAAAGGTTTAGGACAAAAGCCACCGAAGGGTAGTAAATTTATCCCTCCTCTGAATTGAGACATTCTTAACCAGCCATTAATACCAGAACAACTCTTGTCCCTATAATGACTAGCCATCGTTGATTTAGTCAAGAAATCATTAACTTGCTTAACAATTTCCTGTAAGTGTGACCCTTCATTTTAGGCCCTTGAGTTCCGCCCTAAGCAGCCAATCCGAAGGGAAAAAATCCGACTGGGGCAAAAACTAAAGTGACCCTATCCATTTTTGGAGTTCACCTTGATATTGACCAATCGCACAAAACCCATCCAAAGGGGGACACTTCCAGGGCGCCACGAGGGATTGAAAGAAGATCTCACGGTGCAAACCAATGAAGGAGACTGCAGGACATGTTGACACATATCCTTCACCCATTTACTATAAACACTCTCTCCGTCTGCCTTGATATTGACTCATGCAAACACCATCCGAAGGGGGATGCTCCCAGGGCACCCGAGGCCAAGCATGAATCTCACAACGTGAACATTCAGGGAGAAACGTGAGTAGAATCATTGACATATCATATATATCTCTTCCTCCCATTGAGTATTTTATAACCTAGGGTTTAGTTTACTTAGAAAAAACATGGGTAAAGATTTTAACTAAGTGACTTTTTAGGTTTGCCCAAGAGTAACTCTTACCTTGGAAAGTTAACAACTTTTGATCATCATTCATTAAACTCTTTAACGAAGTCTTTGATCAACTGTCACATGCTTGTAGCAAATTTATCTAATTCACTTTTCCAGGTAGGTTCCTAGGTAAGGGTGTTCTGTTTTCGTCAGCTAAGTATCCCAGTCTAGACAGAACCCGCCTTAGACAAAAAGTCCTTTATAGATAGATTTAATACAAATTTAATCTTTTATGCCAATCAATTTAATCCTATTAAATCGATTCAAAAGATTAAACTTAGGTGTCTAATCGCTTTAGAACCTTGAACTTAGGTGTCTAATCGCTTTAGAACCTTGAACTTAGGTTTATCGCAATCCAATTTTAAAACCCTTTTAAAACATGAGTTCGCCTAAGTCCGCATGCAACTCTTTCTTATCGATATTAGTTCTAATTTCCATTATAATGCTTATAACAAGAAATAACCAAAACCATCATAATGCGAAGCAACACATACAAGGCATTCATAACTCTTATAAACAAGCCTAAGTGTCATGCTCCATGCATTGTTCACTCATTGCTACTTTTATATAACACTTATATAACAAAGCAATGAACCAAGCATACATGCTTCCAAACACCCTTATACTATAACTCTTATAATATAAAGATGATGCTGAATATGCTTAATGCATGCATAAATATAACTCTTATATTTCATAATGCATGTGCATGCTTTCATGTAATTTCATCATGCCAAAAACTATATTATAACACTTAAATATATGATGCATGAATAATTGCAAACCTAAGGTGGGTTTTAAAACTATATGTCATACATTATGACATATAAACAACATACATCTTATGTACATTAAATAAAAGTTGATGAACCGGGATAATTAGCCTCAAAATCCTACAGGAAAGTAGTTCTTGGAGAAGACTTTCTGAATATGAGATAACTTTCAAGGTGGGCACAGGTGAAGTCATTTCAGCTGAAGCAGTGGGAGATGTGAAGTTGTTTTTCGGAGATTCTTTTATCTTACTCAAGAATGTGTTCTTTGTACCTAAGATGAAAAGAAATCTGATCTCCATTTCTTATCTTTTAGAGAATATGTACAGTGTATTTTTGAATATAATGAAGTGTTTGTTTATTCAAGAGGTGTTTATATTTGTTCTACTAGACTTGCAAATAACTTATACATATTACAACCAACGGAAGCAAAAGCTATTTTGAATATAGAGATATTTAAAATAGCTGAAATTCATAACAAAAAACGGAAAATTTCTCCTAATGCCTATCTTTGGCACCTCAGGCTTGGTCACATTAATCTCAACAGGAGTGAGAGATTGGTAAAAAATGATGATCTAAATCAGTTAGAAGACAGTTCCCTACCTCCATGTGAATCATGTCTTGAAGGAAAAATGACGAAAAGATCTTTTTTTTGACAAAGGTCTTCATGCCAAAGAACCTCTTGAACTTATACATTCAGACCTTTGTAGTCCGATGAATGTTAAAGCTTGAGGAGGATATCAGTACTTCGTCAGTTTTATTGAAGATTACTCTCGATATGACTATATTTACTTAATCAGTCACAAGTCTAAAACTCTTGAAATGTTCAAAAAATTTAAGGCTGATACTGAAAATCAGTTAAGTAAAAGAATTAAAACACTTCGATCTGATCGAGGTGGTGAGTATATGGATTTGCAATTCCAGAACTATCTTGTAGATCATAGAATTCAATCCCAACTCACAGTACCTGGAATACCACAACAAAACGGTGTTGCAGAAAGGACAAATCGAACCTTGTTAGACATGGTTCGGTCAATGTTGAGTTATGCTCAATTACCTCAATCCTTTTGGGGATATGCAGTACAGACTGTAGTTTATATTTTGAACGTTGTTCCATCCAAAAGTGTTTCAGAAACACCATATCAATTGTGGAAAGAATGCAAAGCAAGTTTACGTCATTTCTGCATCTGGGGTTGTCCAGCACACGTGTTGGTACAAAATCCTAAAAAATTGAAAACACGTTCGAAATTATGCCTATTTATAGGATATCCCATGGAAACAAAAGGAGGATACTTTTATGATCCCTAAGAAGATAAAGTGTTGTATCGACAAATGCAAAAGAAGATCATATTAAGAATCATCTACTTCGCAGTAAACTAATATTGCAAGAACTATCTAAAGATACTATAGATATATCAACAAGAGTTGTTGATCAAGCTGGTCCATCAACAATGGTTGTTGTCCTGTCACGTCCATCCCAAGAGTTGGGGATTCCTCGTCGTAGTGGGAGGGTTATTCAACAATCTGAATGCTACATGGGTTTAACAGAAACTCAAAACAACATACAAGATGATGGTTTAGAGGATCCATTAACCTTTAAGAAGGCAATAGAAGATGTTGATAGGGAACAATGGATAAAAGCCATGGATGATGAAATGGAGTCTATGTATTTCAACTCAGTCTGAGAACTTGTAGATCAACCACAAGGTGTTACACCTATAGGTTGTAAGTGGATCTACAAGAGAAAACGAGACCAAAATGGCAAGGTACAGACCTATAAAGCCAGGCTCGTGGCAAAGGGTTTTACCCAAAGAGAAGGAGTTGATTATGAAGAAACTTTTTCTCCTGTTGCCATGATTAAATCAATAAGAATACTTCTTGCCATTGGCACATATTATGACTATGAAATATGGCAAATGGATGTCAAGACAGCTTTTTTGAATGACTATCTTGATGAAAGTAGTTTTATGTCTCAATTAGAGGGGTTCGTTGAAATAGGACATGAACAAAAAATCTGTAAGCTTAATCGATCCATTTATGGATTGAAAAAGCGTCCAGATCTTGGAATATAATATTTGACACTGCAATCAAATCTTATGGCTTTGAACAGAACGTTAATGAACCTTGTGTATACAAGAAGTTAGTCAACAAAACTGTAGCATTCTTAGTTCTGCATGTTGATGATATCTTGCTCATTGGGAATGAGACAAACTTTCTTACTAATGTAAAGAGATGGTTAGCATCACAGTTCCAAATGAAAGATTTGGGTGATGCTTAGCATGTTCTAGGAATACAGATCTTTCGAGATCGAAAGAATAAAACTTTAACACTGTCTCAGGCATCTTATATTGACAAGATGTTGTCAAGGTATAATATGCAAAACTCCAAGAAAGGTTTATTACCTTTTAGGCATGGAATTCATTTGTCGAAGAAACAATGTCCTAAGACACCTAAAGAGTTTGAGGAGATGAACAGAATTCCATATGCTTCTGCAATTGGGAGTTTGATGTACGCTATGTTGTGTACATGTCTCGACATATGTTTTGCAGTTGGAATCGTCAGTAGGTTCCAATCTAATCTTGGACAGGAATCGTTAGCAGGTTCCAATCTAATCTTGGACACGGTCATTGGACCGCTGTAAAAAATATCCTCAAGTATCTTAGGAGAATGAGAGACTATATGCTTGTGTATAGACCTAAGGATTTGATCCTTACGGGATACACTGATTCTGATTTTCAGACTGATGTAGATTCCAAGAAATCTACTTCAGGATCAGTTTTCACTATTAACGGAGGAGCTATAGTTTAGAGAAGCATCAAGCAAAGTTGTATCGCTGACTCCACCATGGAAGCGGAATACATGGCTGCATGTAAAGCTGCTAAGGAAGCAGTATGGTTATGCAAATTCTTAGCTGATTTGGAAGTCGTTCCAAATATGCACCTGTCTATCACACTGCATTGTGACAACAGTAGTGCTGTTGCTAACTCAAAGGAACCTAGGAGTCACAAGCGTGGAAAACACATTGAACGAAAGTACCATCTCATTCGGGAGATTGTACATAGAGGAGATGTGCTCGTCACAAAGATAGCCTCTGAAGACAACCTTGCTGATCCATTCACCAAGGCCCTTTTGGCTAAAGTTTTTGAGGGCCACCTAGTGGGACTAGAACTCCGAGTAGTATAATCTAGGGCAAGTGGGAGAATGTCTATGGTATTGTAGATGCCCTAGTTTTTTGTATTTTTCCCATTATGATCTCAACATTATATTGTATATATTTGTTCTCACTGGAGTTTTAGTCCAAGTGGGAGATTGTTGGGAATGTCTTAGAACTCGCAGTTCGTGTTAAACATTCTATTTAATCAATAACAATGACTTGTTGATTTTATATCTTATTATGAAAATCCAATAAACGCATCCTTGGCTATAGTCTGAATGCTGTAACTTTATGTAGTGACATAAACAGGATCAAGTTGTCAGTATATAGCCTAAATGGTCTAATAAGTATATGGATGAAATTGGATATCTCATCCTGGTAACACTATTGGATGTAGCCCACTCTGTAGTTGTTACAAGAAGTTGTAAGGTGCTACAAACAATGTGATCTACAAATCGTTCATGTTGAGACATGAGAGTGGGGGCATCCTATGCAATGAGTTTTCATATAGACTGGACCACGAAAATAGTCATTTTTCTTTATAACGACCGTTTACTGTTAAAACTGACTATTTCATTTATTATATAACCTAGGTTAACTCGATCTTAATCCTGAGCTAGCTATGAACTCCTGTTTGTTCGAAATTATCCTTTGATATGCAAACGGTGAGAGTAGTTCAACAGCACTGCTCAATAAGCTTACCATTTTGGGGATAAGACTAGATGAATTACTGAGGACATAGCCTTGCAAGATGGAATTCACTCCTACCCTATTTAGGGTTAGTAGATAGGTTGTTCTCTTAAGTACTGACTCCAGGTCTTGAACAATCGGGGCCCCGCCTTCTCATGATAGAGAAAGGATTTGATTCATAGAGATTATGAATCAGAATTGTTCATTAGAGGATCAGTAGGAACTTAAAGAACAAGATGTAGTCATAGGGGTAAAATGGTATTTTTGACCGAGCTGTGATTATGAAAAACCTGTGAAGGATCGACTTACTGATTATGGTTATTAAGTGGACATAATATATCTACAGTGAGGGGAGTTCAACTATGGGCTATAGTGGAGTGTCCCATTAGTTAACGAATGAGGGTTAGATCGGACTAATGAGTTTAGCCGATTAATCTCTAATCGTTGGAGCCCATGATCTGTAGGTCCGCGAGGTCCCCCTACTAGATCGTAAAGGATACGCTTTAGGATAGCTTGAGAGATTAATTTGAAACGTTCAAATTAAACAGAACAAGAGAATAAATATTTAAATATGATTTAAATATATAAAGATGATTATTGTGCAAAAATTAATTTAATATTTGATATTAAATTAATTTATGAAATTAATTTAAGAAAATCAAATTTTGAATTAAAATGATTTAATATCATTTTTTGTTTTAAAAAGAAAATGGAAAATCATTTGCATGTTGCACAAAAATGGAAAATGGGTATTTTCCATTACCATCATTTTTATGCTCACACAAAATGTATTATCTTCTTGACTTTGATTCTCCAAGTATGAGCTGCAAGCCATGCACTCCATCTCTTTGCATGTTCATCAAATATACATAAAGAAGATTGAAGTTATTGGAGAGGAGTAGAATAAAATAATTTCAAGAGAATTTTTTCTGAAGAAGAAGCTGTCTTTTCAGTTGTGCTGGTGTGAGTTTCTCTGGTTTCTTCACATCTTCAAGTTGTTCTTGAGTCCCACAACTCTGCCTAAAGCTCCAAGAGCATAGTACGGAAGGCTTTGATGTGGTTCACGTTGATAACAAGTGAAGACAGCAGCTGAACAGGCATTTTCTTGGAGAGTTCATCAAAGGTATGCTCAGAAAACCCATTTTTTGAAAAGAGGATGCTTTAGTTTTTGCTAAAATTAGTGAATTAGAAAGCTTATGGATCCTTGATACTTCCGCTGCATGTTGTTTTACTCTTTCACATTTACCTTAGGCTACACGATACGACCAACCTTTGGTCTTCTTCCTCGATGAGAACTGCATCTCCATGCTTCGAAACTTCATCACGAACGACTTAACTATAGGTTATTTATAATATATTAATTGTATGGTAATAAATATAATATAAAAACTATTAAAACTATAGGTTATAAATATAATATGATAAGTTGATTATCATATTATTTACAATATATTAATAATATGGTAATTAATTCTTTTTCTCTAATAACCAATTGCGTGGGAGGTTATTGGAAGTTTTATGGTAATCGTGAGATAAAAGAAAAATTGTTTTCCTAATTTTAGTATTGCTTCATTCGGAAAGTACTCACATAAAAAGGCTATCAAGTGAAAATTATTTTTACTAAGCGATAACTGTTGAGAGACTAAACGATGGCTTAGAGTTGACTATACGATAGTCACTCACTTGATCGTTGCTACACGATCGAGTAGCTAAGTCAATGCGATAGGTTGTCGTTTACTAAACGATCGAGTACATCGTCTATGCGATAGGCAATATTTCATCTCCTACTTACTCGATCGTCTGCTCGATCGTACACCTCATCTTGTTTCTCAAGCCAAGATGATACATAGCCCACAACTCCTGGATTCTCACACCGAGAATACCAAGGTAATACTTGTTGTGATGTTCTTATTCTGTTCGTGAATCGAGTTGGACTCAATTGAGTTTGAGAAGCATCAAGTTGTTCGTGCTGTTGGTGGTTTGTTTGTTGCATTTGAGTGTTGCTGTTAGGTGCATTGAAGATCGATCGAGGGATTCTTAAAGAATGGTTCTTCAAAGGTACGTATACTCCATCCCTTGAATCTCTTATAGCATGCTGTAATTTCTATTGATGCATAACTTGTTTGTTTTTAGTTAGATTGTAATTATTTGTGTTCATTCGAATGGAATTTGGAACTATCCACTTCCGTTGCTCATGGAGATCTGTGTTTGTGATTTCCTTCAATAGCTTCGGAGCATAATGTTGCTAATTCGTTTACAAAGGCCCTCATGACTATGGTGTTTGAGGGTCACCTACAGAGTATGGGTCTATGGGACAGGCCATGTCTAGACTAGGGCAAGTGGGAGATTCATACTGGGCGCGTGTTATGCCCTAGTTTATTATTTGTATACTTTGTATCTTGACTATATTGTACACCCCACTATCTTTAGGTCAAGTGGGAGATTGTTGGGGTTGATGCCTTAAATCTCATAGGGTTCTATAGTTTGTAAATATATTGAACAAACTCATTGTTTATTTAATAAAATATATGATACTTTATTCAAACTCATTGTCTATTTAATAAAATATATGATATTTTATTTCATATTCTAATTGCATAAACCACAAACCAAAAAACCAACATCCAAGGTTATCTTGTAACTTAAACATGTATGTAGAGACATATGGGCGGATCATGTTTAAGTGATAACCTAAATGGTCTGTAGTAGATGGATAAGGTTGGGTACCTTATCTTGGTGACACTACTAGTACGACCCGTTTTGTAGGTGTTACAATTTTTGTAAAGCGCTACAAATGATCTGATCCCGATTATTCATGTATAAACATGTGAGCGGGGATATTCTATACAAAGGAGTTTGTATAAGACCAGACTACGAAATGCTTAGTTTCATTATATAATACTGTTCATAATAGAGACTTACATTTCATCAGGATGACCATAGGTAAAATGACCTGAATCCTGAGTGAGTTGTGAACTCCTGCTTATGAGGGCGATCCTTTGACTTGTATGGGTGAGAATGGCCAGATCGCTGACTCAACAAGCCTATCATTTTGGGGATTTATCTGTTTGAGGTGTTGGGAACACACCTACAAAAGAACGAATTCACTCATTCCCCAAGGTAGGGGTAAGTAGATAAATTGTTCCCTTAAGGGCTGATTCCAGGGCTTGAACTATAAGTCATGCACCATACTTTTCCCTTTTTAACTATGTTTACTGTTAAGTTAAGCAAAATGTTGTGTTAAGTATCTAAGCTAGATTGGATTTGTACATCCCGAAGTAAAAGATGAGTTTGAAATTGGAGAAAATAGTTAAGTAAGGAAGCTTAGCTATCGTTCATTTCATCATTGCTTGACAAGGGAATTTTTGACTAAGTGTTGATCGTACTAAAGAATGCTTGAACATCGAGTAAGCACTAGTTGAGCATCGAGTCGATGCTGCCGAGTGTTGAGTATATGTGAGTGAGGAAGGAGGTGAGTATCGAGGGTGAGCAAGGAAGGCTCGCATGTCGAGTTCGAAGCATCGAGTAAGGGCGCGTGGCGAGAGAGCTCCCAGCGTCGAGTTCCCCATCGAGTAGCGAGTCCTCCCATCGAGTATTTGACAGAGAATCCTAAAATTTTCTGTCGAGTACGGCATCTCCCCATCGAGTTTCCTCAACGAGAAACTAGTTGCTCGAAACACTCAGTTTTAGACTCCTCTTTTAGTGATCTGGACATATGACTTAATCTTGACCCTTCATCTTCATTAATGAGTGAGGTGGCTTAAGGAGATTTTAGGTGAAGGGCTAGACAGTAGTATAAAAAGAAAGAGAACTTCAAGGGCTCGTTTTGGACGTTTTGCTCGAGCAAACTAGGAGAACTTGGTACCATTGGAAAGCACTTCGAGTCTAGTTGATGAAATCAAGCCTTTGGAAGGGATATCTCATCGAAAAGAAGGCTGGAGATGGAAGGAAGAGTCGAAGGTTCGTTTTTGGGCATTTTCGGGCACTCGACAAAGAAACATAGATCTAGACCGAACTGGTTGGATTTTCGAGTTGAAACTTTAAGATATTCTCGTAGACACATTACACGTAAGTTTGTAGAAGTAACCTTTTTAAGAAAAGGTCTATGGTTCAAGTTATATATTTTTGGGAAGTAACCCTAAAATCTTTACTCAAGCAGGAAGTTGCGGTTAGGGCTGTTGGGAAATATTTGAGGGCCTAGGTTAAACCACAAGAAGTTTCATGCTAAAAATTTGAGATAACATTGGTAACGAAATTCTGAACATGTTTGCAGAAGGAACTTTCATGAAATGGGTTCTAGTTTTCATGTTATTTACGTAAGAATCTGAATTTGGAAAATGTTGGACGATTGGTCAATCCATGGCCAAGTATGAGCTTAGTTAAAAGAGTAGTCTCAAAAGGGAGGCCAAGTAGCAACTAAACTCTTATTATTTTATGTGTGGGAACTACGTCCACTGGAGAGGCCTACAAAGCTTAGAAAGAACCAAACCCAAGGATTTGTGAGTGACTAAATGTTTTCAAATATGTCACAAAAGGGACATACGGTTCAAATGAATTTCATGCTAACATTCATGGTTTTCCAAGCAACTAAAGTTATATTTGTATTATAAATGAATTTTGTTAATCCTAGTGTATGTTAAGAATGTATGAAAATAGAGGCAACTACCTGTTATTAATTGTATAGCATGCATGTGACTGATAATGATGCTAGAATTTCCCATGGATGTTATGTTTCTAATGTACTGGGTACCGAAGGTATAGAAGGTATCTGAGGAAGTACCTAAGGTGTTGACGGTACTTAGTATACTCCACATGCACGTAGGTAGTTCTTTATGAGAGATCGAAGTATGGGTCACCTAGCCACAATTTTCATTAAGGGACCAAAGTATGGGTCTCACGGCCTTGAATGAACATTGGGAACTTGAGCTATGAATGTTCGTTCTCAACTAAGGTTTGCTAGCATGATTGATTATAACGCTATGATTAATGTATGATACTATGCAAGGTTCTTGAGGTTATTTTCCAGCATGTTATTTATTTTACATTAAAGCATATGAAAGGTTTGAGAATAAATGTATTTCTATGTGTCACTCACTGGGCAACTAGCTCACCATTTTCAAATGTTTTCCCTTCTTCCAAGTAGCGGTCATTCCCTCGTGGTTGAATCCCCTATAGCTTGCCACCCAAAGTTTGGTGACATTAGGAAGAAGCTTAGGTTAAACTTGTTTTGATGTACACATTTTTGGAAAAGAGTCGGAGACTTGTGAAACTTATTATATTTTGGGACACATGTTATTTTGGTCATCTTATTTTTGTTGAATATATGTTTATTTGTTTTGGAATTACGATTAAGACTTGCACTATTTAATTGCATGGATGTGTTTGTACCAAGTTTTTTTATATTCAGGTTTAAGTAGGTTCACTTAAGTTAGGCAGCAAGTGCTGGCACCTAGGTCGGTAACTGCTACCGTCATATCCTCTTCCGATTTTAGAGGGTAAATTGGTAGGGGGTGTGACATGAACAATGTGGCACCACACCTTTTCTTGGCCTGAGAGGAGTTTAGTCATAGTTGGACTACAATCTATTGTTCCTTAGAGGGATCAGTGGTACTTAAGAAGTTAGATGTAACTATAGGGGCAAAATGGTAATTTTGACCCAACTGTACTTATGAGCAATTTGTGAAGGGTCATTGTATTGTTGATTGGTTATATCCAATAGATACAAAAATATATCTATAGTGCGAAGAGTGCAGTTGTTGGTCTTTAGTGGAGTGCCCAATAGTTAATGGATGGTGAATAATTTAACTAAAGAGTTTGATTAATTATTCATGTACCGTTGGAGGTTCAAGCTACAGGTCTATGAGGTTTCCTTGGTAGCTCAATAGGATTAAATGAGAATTAGTTTTTGGATTAATTTGAATTGTTCAAATTAATAGAGAGATTTAATTATATATGATATAATTAAGTTATTTTAATTATATGTGATATAATTATTATAATGTATTTGATACATTATAGTATTAATGAGAGAAAATAAATATTTGAATATGACTCAAATATTAATTATATGAATCGAATTTATAATTGTTAAATTTAATATAAATGCAATTTATTTAAATGCCATAAGAGAGAGAAAAGAAACTATAGATTATATTGTATGTGATACAATATTAAAACTATAGGTTATATGTTATATTTGATATAACATATATATATATATATATATATATATATATATACATAATATATCAAATGTTATTTTAATTTAAAATGAGGGAGGGAGTTACAACTCCCTCCCCCTTTTTTCTCTCCACTCATGTAAGTGGATGGTTGCTGTATTTTGGCTTTAGAAAGAGAGGAGGGAGTCTCCTTCTTTGTAACACACACTGTGAGAAAGACATAAATTGTTCTATGAGTTTTGAGTTGTTGGTTAACGTTCTCAACTCTTCTTCCTCTCTACTCAAATCGAATTCCCTCATTTCCAAAATAGTCAGAGCCCACTACTCCTGAGTTCTCTGTTTGAGAATACCGAGGAAACCATTATGGTAGTGTTCGTATACTGTTCAAAGGATTGTTGAAGAAAGTCTTTAAAGGTATGAGTTTCTGAAACCTTAAGTTTTTCTTTTGTTAAAGCATGTTGTAATTTATGTAAATGCATATCTTGTTCTTTATTTACTGTAAAAACTTACATTCAATGATAAATGGGAATTGGGACGATCTTGCTTCTGCTCAAGGTTCTCTTCTTTTTAAGTTCCTTCACATCTAACATCTCCCAAGATTGAAAGTAATTGCCAGTGATAGAGGCCCGAGTTATTCAATCTCGAGGCTCGTTCTCGGTCGAATGTGCCCCAAGATTTAAGGCAGTTTACATGTTTTTTTCCCAATTTTGTGGTTGTTTCATTTTCTTTTTTATTCCCTGAGTTTAGCTTTTGTGTCTTTGTGGTTATAGATGAAATTGGTGTTGGGAATGGTGTCCTAAATCTTCTTGTAATATAAAACTATAGGCTATATGTTATATTTGATATAACATATAGTATATTGTAACGCAGATTTTGATAGGTATGATTGATGATGTTCTATGCTCGAAATGATGCGATACTACCGCTAGATATGCGTTAATGATGGATGTTCACGTAGTATGCCATGCGTTGTCACAAGTTTCCTTACGATAGAACCAAGTGTAATTCCACCGTAAGTTTCTCGGTGTGATCCAAGGTCGAACACGGTGACTGATTTAGATTATTGTGGTATGTTCATGATATATGCGACCAGGTTTCAATCTTTAAAAATGTGTTTGTACAGGTATATAAATTGGGATAAAATAAAGTAAAGCAGTAAAGATGCGATAATAAAATGAAATACAATAAACCTAAGCTAGATGATACAAGATTCAGGCTTCATGTTACAAGATGCTGGGATCAAGGCTGGTTGTTAAAGTTATGCAAAGACGTGGAATGCGGCGGCAAGTCTTATGAATAGAAAAGAAAGAGAAAGACAAAGAATATAACAATGCAAGTTCTCAATTGCATTGAAGCTACAAATGCTGTTCCGCTCTTCTCTTGGCGTACACCTTTCAGTGATGGGCCACGCTTCCACATGTTTGTGGTGAAACAGAGATTAACATAATGAATGCAAGGTTGCTTCCATGTCTGGAAGTACTACTCGCTTTAGTTAACGCATTCTTCTGACCTTTTCTCGATAGGTCGGAATGGCATCTTCACTTCTGCTCTCACAGGTGAAGATGCCGTCTAGCATGCCTTAGATAAACGCATTTTATATCTTTAACACAGATTAAATACTTGGTTAATTCATATTGCTTATCAAGGAATTAGGAAGACATCATGGAGAAAATGATTAATGGAGGAACGAAAATAGACAGAGAATGGTATATGAAAGCTATCGAAATATTTAATATTAAGCGTTTGATACATGATGTGTGAATGAAAAGAGAATGAGAAAGTGAAATACAACGATGAAAGAAATAGAACAGACACAAACAAGTGCCAATGCCTTGGCACTGATTCGATGGAGATCTGCTTGCCAGATAGGATGGATTTGATGGTAGGAAGAGCTTTCCTCTCAGGCTTGCTCCACTAGTAGTAGGGATCTTTGCACAGAGCTTTCAATCGGGTGTTTGGCAGATTAGATCTGAGATTCACCTCTCGGCCTTATCTCATCTTCTTCCCGGATTTCTTCACTTAAGCACTCAATTCAACCTTTTCTCTCAACAGTTTTGCAGCATTTACCCCGTATCCCGCAACATGAGTTTTCTCTAAAATCTATGGGGTATTTATAGGTGTAGGTCTTTGACTCCGGCCTTATGGTCCCCACTGATGGTTATGGTAATTTCGAAGATGGAGGGATATTATTTCTTCTGTTATGCAATCAGATCGTCAATTCTGCACTACCGTTAGTTGTACACGTGTTTCAATCCTCCGCTTTTGCGTTGCTCAACTGCATCTTTCGATCATGGATTCACATGCGGTATTGTTTTTATTACCGCATGCGGTTGCACACAGCTCTGGATCGACTGTCTCATTGCGCCATCATTGCGGTAATCATCTCTTCATTGTTGATTGACGGGCACAATGTGACAGAGATGCATTGATCAATTTCTCGTGAGCCTTGATGCAAGCGGTGACTTGGTCTCCTGCAAAACAGAGTAAAATTCGGCTTGTCTTCCATCTTTATGGTGTTAGTGGGTGTAATTGCAAACATTTATAATTATTGTAATACTAGGCTAATTTTCATACAATAGGTGCATATTTACTAAATTTTGGTCACAATATCTAGATAAGGTGGCATAAATAACTTGTATTTCTACAAGTTATCATATATAGATAATAAAGTAGTTATTATATATTCTATTTTATTAATTTATTTGAAATCAATAAAAGGAAAGGAGTTATAACTCCCTCCCCACATTCTCTCAAAGAAAACTAACAAGTGATATAAAGAAGTTGAGGAAATCATCTTCTTCATAAATTCACAATTCACACAGAGAAGAGTTCTCTAAGAAAAATCTAATCCATTTCTTCTCCTTCCCTCTACCAAGGATTCAAGGAAAGCCCACAACTCCTGCTTGAATCCTTTAATACCAAAGATTCAAGAAGAGTTCTCGATCGGTAGTTTTCGTGTGAGAAGAAGAAGATCCACGAACAAGGAGTTCTATTCGTGATTGTTTGAGGGATTCATGAAGAAAGTTCTTCAAAGTTGATATCTCTTGAACTTGTTTCTTGTTTAAAAGCATGTTGGAATTTAATGTTAAATGCATACATCTATTGTATGTTTACTGTAAATTTTGTATTCAATAATTAATGGAATTTAGATGATCCGCTTCGCTCAAGGATCTCCTAATGTCAAGTTTCCTTCAATTGGTACCCAAAATCTGCACTTCTGACTATTTTTTGGTGAATTTGACATGTTGTTCCCATATGGAGAAAACAATGTCTATCGTTAAGGAGAAATTAATGCTTAGGTAGTTATACATTTTTAGGCAAACAATTTTCGGTCATTTTTAGATTTGAAGCCTTTTTTTAATGGGCCTCTTTGCCACTATATTTTTCTTAGAGAGGGGAGGAGGATAAAGAAGACACCAAGAGTTTTAAGTTGTTAGGGAGGAAGGTATGTTTTGGGTGGGAACAATTCGATATAGTGATGGGTTTGAGATATAGTTCCAGGTGTATAGTTGAGTTTGATCAGGATAAGGATCGTAGGCTTAGGAGGTTGTACTTGGTCGACAAGGTTGACATGAATGAGATGGAGTTGGATAAGTTATTTCCAAAATATGAGTTCAAAAGTGATGGAGATGCTGTGAATATGTTAGTATTATATTTTATTGAGTTGGCTATGATGGGTAGGTAACTGAGGTAACACATGGGTTGTACCATATTGAGTGTGACCAATGATTGGGAGGATTTTTGTAGTTATGATCGGGGCAATATGATTTTGAAAAAGAGTCTGAGCAGCTTTACAGGGTGCACTAAAGAACTCCATCTGATGGATCACAAGGAACGTGTGAATGCAGTCAACACTTGCAGTGCATCGAGCACAGACTGGATCACATGGAGTTGTCATTCACGGCTGAGCTGAGGGCAATGAAGGACCTGCTAAATATCCTTCTACAGGTCAGCTACCATTTTGCATTGAGTCATATCATGTATGTTTTATGTCTTAAATGTCTTAAATGTCTTATATGTCTTATTAGGTAAGACAGTTGATCATGTTCACACTGTCTATGGGGAATCATATCGATCAGATATTGGAGATGCCGATCCATCGGTTGTTGGAGGTGCCAATCTACCGATTGCAGAGGACTCACCGGTTGCAATGGACCCACCGATTGTTGGAGGTGCCAATCCACCACCGGTTGCAGAGGACCCACTGTTGTCTGGACATGCAGATCCAACAGTTGCAGAAGACCCACAGATGTCGAGTGCGGACAATACTGACGAGGATGATCGAGGCAGTCATGTTCCCATCGATATTTCATCGGGCAACGAAGGAGTTGTAGGTTCGTCTAATTCTGTCCTAATAGAACCAAAGCTGGAGGTATGATCTAACATATAATGCGTTACACTTTAGGACATCAATATTTTGACTTACATTCTTATGTAGCCTGTGAAGCTCGACAACGTCAGTCCGTTGTTTGGCCAATAGAAGTACAACGAGGAATGACCACGAGGAAGAGGGCGCAACCGTGGAAACTTCATAGTCCAGTAATGTCCCAACTTGGTGTGAAGAGGCGAGAGATTAAACCATACAATCCTATGTCAAAGATCCCGGTCTGCAATGAAAAGCAGTTCAATAAGTACAACGACGACCCGTTGACCATCCATGAGAGGAGGACTACAGTCCACACCATTCGGACAAAACCCTGGTTTGTGAGCTTGCTGACTTCATACACATTTGTGAATGACGATGTAAATATTTTCTATTTAGTTAGTGGTTTATATACAATTAGTTTGACACAGTGTATGTTTTAGATTGCAGACCATAGATACATTATTTCTGTTCACCGGCAAGAAAATATTAGACCATTCACACCTGTCACACGTAAAAAATAATTTTACAATGACCGACATAGTTGTTATCCACAAGGTGGGGTGGGGCCGAGGATGTCATTCCCCATTCTCATCTCCGCTCTCCATTTTATTCCCTATGCCTGTGAAATTCCTTATGCAGATTGGGGTGGAGATTCCCTACGGAGAATTCACGGGGATCGGGTTCCTGCTTTCCCCGTTACCTTTTTTTTTAGTTTATAAAAAGTCAATTAATTTAAATTAGTAATGTGAGAAAATTTTAATGAAATAATTAACTTTATCACTAAATTGTTTATTATGTTAGTTTTACATGACAATTTGAAATTAAAGATAAATTACTCAAAATTTGGCCTAAAAAAACTAATTAATTTTTTTAGTAGAAGAAATAAATATAAATCAAATTATTCACATATATAATCTAAATTTAAAATTCAATTTAAACATATTCATTATCTTTCACAATAAATAATCAAATTTGAAATTTAAATGTAATTTTATATAATAATAATAATAACATAACATTAGATAACTATACTTAATAAATATGTAGAAGCTAATTGGGGCGGGGACGTGGAACAGTGCGGGAGAGGGGACGAGGAATGACATATAAGAAAAAACATACATCACATGTATAGTTAATGGACCGGGATAGGACACCTAAAAGAAAATTCAAAAGGCTAACTATTACATAAGAAAGAGTCCTCTGGTTCAAAATAGATTAACCAGACCTTGAACCGCTTGCACCGAACCGCCCTTCAACAAACTCTTTGCAGTGGTCGTGTAGCAAACTAGATGTGCATTTACTTAAATTACAGCATGCTTTAAAAAAATACTTAGGGTTTCATAAACCCTTACCTTTGAAGAACCCTTTCTTCAAGAACTCCCTCGTACAAGCCATGAACAGAATACCTTCTCCATGCAGATCTCCTTCTTCAAAAAGGATACCACCACTAGAGCATCCTCTATATTCTCTTGGGACAAAGGATTCAAGCAAAAGTTGTGGGCTTTGCTTGAATCCTTAAAAGGGGGAAAGAGATGGAGAGGAGGAGAAGAAGGTGAAGATCTTTTCTTCTCTGTGAGTTTTTTCTTAGAGAGAACTTTTATCTCTGAGAGAATTGAAGAAGAAGAAGGAATCTCCAACCAACTTGTTATCATCCCATGTAAATTAACTTAGAGAAATAAGGGCAAGGAGTTGTAACTCCTTCCCTTTAATTAATTTCACAATTATAATAATAATAATATATATAAATATATATAATAATTACTTATTATATATATACACTATATGTTATATAAAGCCTATAGTTTTATATTGCACCAAATAAAACATAACCTATAGGTTTTATTTTCACTCAACAATACATTACTTTTAATATAAATCACATTTATATTAAATTCAATTATATGAATCTTATCCATATAATTGATATTTAGATCATATCCAAATATTTAATTCCTCTCAATATAAATCATATTTATGTTAAATTTAATTTCATGAATCTCATTCATATAATTAGTATTTGAATCATATTCAAATTCCTCTCATATTATGTATCAAATACATTATATTAATTATATCACATATATAATTAATTTCCTCAATTAATTTGAACACTTCAAACTAATCCAAAAATAATTCTCAATTAAACATCTGTTGAGCTACAAAAGGGACCTTATGGACCTGTAGGTTGAAGCTCCAACGGTACTCAGATAATTAATTAAACTCTTTAATTAAATTACTCAACATTCGTTAACTTTTGGTCACTCCACTAAAGACTGACAGCTGCATTCTTTGCACTACAAGTAAATTTCTATGTCCATTGGATAACCAATCAACAGTGTGATGACCCTTCACAAATTGCTCGTAAGTATAGCTGGGCCAAAATTACCGTTTTGCCCCAATAGTTACATCTAACTCTTTAAGTACCATTGATCCCTCTAATGAACAATAAGTCATAGTACAACTATGAGCAAGTCCTTCTCGGGCCAGGAGAGGGTATGGCCACTATGTTTAAGACTCGGAATCAACCCTTAAGGGAGCAATTTATCTACTTGCCCCTGCATAAAAAAGGAGTGAATTTCGTCTCGTGTAGCTGTCAACTCCTCAGTCAGACGAATCCTCAAAATGGTAGGCTTATTGAGTTGGCAATCTGGCCACTCTCACCCATACAAAACAAAGGATCGCCTTCATGAGCAGGAGTTCACAACTCACTCAGGATTTATGTCATGTCACATATGGTCATCCTAGTGAAATGTAAGTCTCTATTATTAATGGCGTTATATAAAGAGACTAATCATTTCGTGGTCCGATCTTATACAAACTCTTTATATAGGATACCCCTGGTTACATGTCTCCACATGAATGATCAAGATCAGATAATTTATAACACTTTACAACACTTGTAACACCTATAAAGCAGGCCGTATCTGTAGTATCACAAGGATAAGGTACCCAACCTTATCCATTTACTATAGACCGTTTAGGGTATTATTTAAACATGAACCACTTGTTTGGATTGAGTATATGCTTATAAAATAACACTTATTTTATTAGCAACAATATGTTTATACAAAATTTACAAAATATGAGATTACAAAGAGATTTAGGACACTAATCTTAACAATACATGCACAGAATTTTCTTCGACGTAGCTCTGGACTATATGAGGAAATCAAGACGGGCATTGGTATGTTGGAGGTGAAGTACACCTAGCTGAAGGATACGACGTTACTGAAATATGTGGAAGGGAAAAAACCAAACTATCAAACCCACTGGAAGAAGTTCGAATATGTCTATATGTCGTACAACATTGGGGAGTGCCATTGGGTGCTTGTTGTTATCAACATAGTGGTAGGACAGATATTGGTATGGGATTCTCTATATGCCCTCACATCGGACGCCGACTTGTTGAGAGAGATGAACAACATGCTGACAGTACTTTCATCGTTACTGGAAAAGTTTGGTGTATTAGTAGCGAAGCGGAACCTGCCTATCATACCTTGGAAAGTATATCAAGTGAACAACGCATTACAACAGGAAAATGGGGGTGACTATGGGATTTTTCATGTTAAATGCTTTGAATATGATGTAACGCATACTCCATTAGATACTCAGACGCAATAAAACATGCAATTCTTTAGGCTAGTTAGCTACACAATGGGCGAACAGACCATTTATGTAAATTGTATATCTTATAATTATTAGGGTTGATGCCCTAAATCTCATAGGGTCCTATATTTTGTAATTGTATTGTACAAATATTTTATTTATTTAATAAAATATGAGATTTATTTGACATTTAGTAGCATTAAACCTAAAGCTAATAAACTAACATCCAAGGTTATCTTCTGTAGCTTAAACATGTATGTAAAGATATACGAGTGGATCATGTTTAAGTGATAACCTAAATAGTCTGTAGTAAATGGATAAGGCTAGATACCTTATCTTGGTGATACTACTAGTACGACCCACTTTGTAGATGTTACAATTGTTGTAAAGTGTTACAAATGATCTGATCCTAATAATTCATGTGGAGACATGTGAGTGGGAATATTCTATACAAAGAAGTTTATATAAGATCAGACCACGAAATGTTTAGTCTCATTATATAACACCATTCATAATAGACACTTTCATTTCAACAGGATGACCATAGGTAACATGACCTGAATCTTGAATGAGTTGTGAACTCTTCCTGCCTATGAAGGCGGTCATTTTATTTGTATGGGTGAGAGTGGTCAGATCGTTGACTCAACAAGCTTACCATTTTGGAGATTCGTCTGATTGGGGAGCTGAGAACACAGCTACACAAAAAGGAATTTACTCCTTCCCTAATCTTGGAGCAAGTAGATAAAGTGCTCCCTTAAAGGTTAATTTCAGGGCTTGAACAATGTGACGCCACACCCTCTCCTAGCCCGAGAGGGGTTTGGTAGTGTTGGACTATGATTTATTGTTTATTAGAGGGATTCGTGATACATATGGAGTTAGATGTAACTACAGAAGCAAAACGATAATTTTGGTCTAGCTATACTTACGAGCAATTTGTGAGGGGTCCTCGTACTGTTGACTTGTTATATTCAATGGACACAGAAATATATCTATAGTGCGAAGAGTATAGTTGTCGGTCTTTAGTGGAGTGTCGACAGTTAATGGATGTTGAATAATTTAATTAAAAGAGTTTAATTAATTATTCAAGTACCATTGGAGCTTTAAGCTATAGGTCTATGAGGTTCACCCTATAGCTCAACAGTGATTAAATGAGAATCAATTTTGGATTGATTTGAACTGTTTAAATTAATTGAAGGAATTAATTATATATGATATAATTACTATAATGTATTTGATACATTATAATATAAGGTTTATTTGAGAGAAATAAATATTTGAATATGATTCAAATATTAATTATGTGAATTGAATTCATATAATTAAATTTAGTATAATTGGGATTTATATTAAATACCGTCGTTAATGAAAGAATGAATACTATAGGTTATATTGTATTGATACAATAATAAAGATCGAAACTCAAGGGTGAGTCCTCCTTATCTCTCCTTTCTCAATTTCTATTAGCATCCTGTAATTTAAATTAAATGTATAATTCTTATGTATTTTTCTATAAAATTCTTGTGCTGTAAAAATTAGGATTTGGGTCCGATTTCCACTTTCGCTCAAGGACCTTCACCGGTTCCTTCAATAATTATCTTATAATTTGAAAACTGTTTTAACTTTCAAACTGATGCAAAACAAGCCATACTATAAAACCATGTAGAATTCCTCGTAATCTTGGGGATATTTTGGGTGAGATGAGCACAAAATATCATATCTCCAGCTCGATTTTGTCCAAGATGCCCCAGTATTCAACATGAGTTACATTTTGTTTTTTTAACTCAGTGCTACTAAGGCCCGAGGTTGTTCGAGTTTGAACCTTATTTTGAATCTTTTTTTGTTCTTGATGATAGATTTTTCCCAAGATGGCCCGAGATTGCCCGAAGTTTAAAGGAATTTTGAATCTATTTTTATTCTCGGTGATGGTGGCCTGAGATGCCTCAATATTGAACTAGGGTTCCATTATGTTTTATGAATTGGTTCTACGAAGTGTTGGGGTTGATGCCCTTAATCTCATAGGGTCCCATAGTTTGTAATTGTAAGGTACAAACATTTTTCTTATGTAATAAAATATGTGATGTTTTATTTCAAAATTAGTTGCATGAACCACAAATCAATAAACTAGCATCCAAGACTATCTTTGTAGCTTAAACATGTATATAGAGACATACAGGTAGATCATGTTTAAGTGATAACCTAAATGGTCTGTAGTAGATGGATAAGACTGAATACCTTATCTTGGTGATACTACGAGTATGACTCACTTTGTAGATGTTACAATTGTCGTAAAGTGCTACAAATAACCTGATCCTGATAATTCATGTGGAGACATATGAGCGAGGATATTCTATATAAAAGAGTTTGTGTAAGATCAGACCACGAAATGTTTACTCTCATTATATAACGTCGTTCATAATAGAGACTTTCATTTCACCAGGATGACCATAGGTAACATGACCTGAATCCTGAGTGAGTTGTGAACTCCTGCTTATGAAGGCATCCTTTGATTTGTATGGGTGAGAGTAGCCAGATCGCCGACTCAACAACCTATCATTTTGAGGATTCGTCTAATTGAGGAGCTGGGAACACAGCTACAAAAGAAGGAATTCACTAATTCCCCAATGTTGGGGCAAGTAGAAAGTACTCCTTTAAAGGTTAATTTTGAGGCTTGAACAATATGACGCCACTCCCTCTCGTAGCCCGAGAAGAGTTTGGTCATAGTTGGACTATGATTTGTTTTTCATTAGAGGGATTGGTAGTACTTAAGTAGTTAGATTTAATTACAGAGACAAAATGCTAATTTTAGCCAAGCTGTACTTACGAACAATTTGTGAAGGGTCATCGTACTGTTGACTGGTTATATTCAATGGATACAAAAATATATCTGTAGTGCGAAGAGTGAGCTGTCGGTTTTTAGTGGAGTGCCCAACAGTTAATGGAGGTGAATGATTTAATTAAAGAAGTTTAACTAATTATCCACGTACTGTAGGAGCTTCAAGCTACAAGTCCACGAGATCCCCTCTATAACTCAATGGGAATTAATGAGAATCAATTTTTGGATTAATTTGAATTGTTCAAATAAATTGGGGAATTAATTATATATGATATAATTAATTTAATCTAATTATATATATGATATAATTGCTATGATGTATTTAATATATTATAATATAAAGTTTATTTGAAGGAAAATAAATATTTGAATATGATTCAAATATTAATTATATGAATTTGATTCATATAATTAAATTTAATATAAATTAGATTTATATTAAATGTCCTTTGTGAGAGAATAGAAACTATAGGTTATATTGTATTTGATACAATATAGAATCTATAGGTTATGTGTTATATTTCATATAGTTTATATATATATATATATATATTATGATAGGGTAGTTATCATATAAATATATATTGAATTGATTTATGAAAATAAATAAATAAATTTTATTTTATTTTAAAATTTTTTGGGAGGGAGTTGTAACACTATTCACCTCTTTTCTCTCTTATACGTGGTAGTGGGGTAGAAGAGAAGGAGTTCTTCTTTCTGGTGAGTTTTTTTTCACAAGAGAGATATACACAAAAAAGTTCTGTGAGAATTGCTGCACATCATCTCTTCCTCTCAACACTCTTAAAAATCCCATTTTCCAAAGTAGCTAGAGCCTACAAAACTCTTGGATTCTCATTCAGAGAAATACAGAGGAAACATTTGTGGTGACGTCCTTGTTGATGGTTAGAGGGTTCGAGATTGATCGTGACAAGATTCGGAGAAGGAATTTCATGAAGAAGAGTTCTTCAAGGGTAAGGTTTCTTAACCCTTTTTCTTTCCCGTTCTCTATTTTATAGCACGCTGCAATTTTCTCTTATATACATATTTTGTATGTTTTTGCTGTTAAATTTATGTTTTCTAAATTTTGGATATTTGGTCTGATCCCATACTTTAACTCAAGAACCTTCAATAGTTCATTCACGAAGGCCCAAGATTGCCCTAGTTTGAAACTTATTTTGAATCCCTTTTTGTTCTCGATGATAGGTTGGCTTAAGATGCCCTAAGATTGAACTAGCGTTCCATTCTGTTTTAGATTCAACATTAAATCATACACGATAATTACGTTGTCTAACTGCATGTAAAAAAATGATAATTACATTCAAAATCATTTCATTTGTCAACAAAAAAGGAAACAAATAATCACATTGTCTAACTAGGTTTTACATTTTGTTGTCGACATGTTTTACGATTATGCCCAACCTGACCACACTGACTACATTTACGAATTAGTTTTTGTATTTCACCCATTGATGGAATTCGAACAGTGGGTCGATGACCGACTGTTCCAACGACCTTAGGATGTAGGACGACTCTGTCTATAAACTCTAGTGTTGTCTTCCACTCCAATATATGAAATACATGGAATATGAGCTCTGCATAACTTGTTAACCATGATGGAACAATATATGCATTAAAGCATAAAGTATAGGGATTAATGTTCCTTACCCAGTACCCGACGAGTGCATTACACAAGCGATTTCATAATAATCAAATTCTCGACAAATGTCTGTTTTCTTATGCAAATTTACACGGGGGTTAAGGTGACCATCCACTATGTCCAGCTCGTGGTGATCAATTGGCCGTACAATATATATCCTTGATGTAATATCCCAAAATTTTCAAGTAATTTGCATTAAACTATCTTGAAATTATTTGGGCGCTATTTTGATAAATTGGGGCTAAAAATTTAATTTGGGAGGCAAGATAATTAACTTAAAAGATATTTGTAAAGAATTGGAATTTTAATTCAATTTAAGGAAAAATTTGATTAATTTATTTTGGGAAAAATGTGTTTTTAAATTGATTAAATATTTGAAAAGATGTAATTTATCTCAACTATTAGATTGTATGTTCCCTTTAAATTTAGTTTCAAACCAAAATTAAGTTAATTGGAGAAGTTAATTTGCTTGGGATTAATTTGATAAGAGATTTGGAATTTTTGGATTATTCTGGATAAAGATTTGAAAATAAAGAAAAGTATAAAAAAAATTAAGAGATTGGAAATTAAAAGGAATTTGAAATTTAAGAAGGAAAGAGGACATTGTGGCTCTAAATTTATCCTATTTAATTTTGGAGTTTGGATCCAAATTAGAGAAGATAATTAATTTAAATTGAGTTGACAAGAGAAATTTAGATTTAATTTAAATTAATTAAATGATGGATTTTCTAATTAATTAAAATATGGATTTCCTAATTAGAGAAAATGTCTTATTGAAAAAGGAAATCTAATCCATCTACTACTTCAAGTTATGGAATCCCAAATATTTTAGGATTATGAGTGTTTTTCCTCGATAAATACAATCATCCACTGTGAAACCCGAATTTCCATTTTTCCTACTTAAACAGGAAATAAAAGGGATTAACTATGTATAAGTTAATTCCTATGTCAAAGAGTAGGAAAATTCTAAGTGTTTAAATAAATTGTAGAGTAGCTTTGAGATAAGCTTTAACGGGTGAAAATTTGGTTAAGTATAACCATGCGTTGGGAGCCAAGAAAAAAAATGGTTAAGTATTTGACAAATCCGTTGACCTTGAGCTAAGTGTTGGTGTGGTGCCATGCATTGGCCATGAACATTTGAGAGGTTATTTGGGTATTGAAAGAGGCTAAAGTATGGTCGAGAGGAAAGGCTATGCGGGGACAAGCATGTGGCAGCCTATGTATGAGAGGTTAGTAGAGCGCAGTAGCCTCAAGTTGTGCGGACATAGGCACAAGGCGCTGGAGATGCGTGCAAGATTTGATCGTGTATGCGGTGATGCTACACGATGGATGCGGCAACACCTGTCTCTTATACACATCTAGATGTGTATAAGAGACAGGTGCCTGAGCGATAATATGCGATGGTATGCGCCCGCATTGATCGTGTATGCGGTGATGCTACACGATGGATGCGGCGATGCTACGCAATGGCATGCAGCAGCACTATGCGATGGTGCTATGCGGCGGCCTTGCTGAAGGATGAGCTAGGCTATGAAACAAGCTATGGTGGACGCATGGTGAATTGTCCTAGCGTTGCTAAGGCTTGTGGTAATAAGGTTTATGAGGTTGGTTACGTTGGTCTTGAATAAGAAACTGAGGATGTTGACAAGCAACAAGGACATACATGTGTTGGTCATAAGGGATGCAAAGGTAAGCTATACCATGAGGTGTTGAGTTGAGAACTAGGTTGACCCAAAGGTTGTTTATGCGCTGGTGATGGCTATGCGCCATGGACATCCGAGGGCATGTGGGCATTAGGACAAGGCTTGAGCAAATAGTATGCGGTGGAAGAGGGTTGGTTATAATCCTAGTTGAACACATGGGGCAAAGGTAAGCCATGCGGTAGAGAGCATGCGACCAAGGATGAGCCTTGCGAGAATCTAGCATATGCGACCAAGTTGCGTAAATGGGATACACAAGGTAAGGTTGCATTAATTGGAAATGGCACAATCGAGGTTAGGTCACATATGGGGAAAGGTGCTAGGCAGCAATGGCTTGGAGGGTGTTATGTTGAGATTTAAAGACACCGCAAGGGCACAAGGTAAGGTTGGATGAGCGCATATGAGATGGATGGACGCATTCAGGGTCGTCATTCGGACATGTGGCTTGTTAGGAAGAAATATTAGGCCTTAAGGAAATAGATAGATGCACAAGAAGCCATGCAAATATGTGTTGGTAAAAGGGGAGGAAGACACCTTAGATTTCGATGATGCAAAGGTTGCATTAATAGTGTAAGGAAAAGACACTTGGACATGCGGCCAAATAGGAGGTGTCGGCCTTGGAGAGATTCTGGACGCCTATAAATAGGGCCAAGGACTTCAGACCATAACTCAAATTCTCTTCAAAGAACATTCAGAAGAGTGTATGAAGGCCAATTATGAGGAATCTATGCGTTGATGGAAGAATGCATGCATTGGAAGCAAGACCATGCATCGGTCATGAAGTTCCAAGAGGAGGAGATGCTGTCAGACAGGAAGGTCTGGAAGTAACATCAACTTGGGATGAAGAGTTCTCCCAGAATACTCGTGCGTTTGGAGTGATTTTAAAGCCACCTGAAGGTTAAAAGAGTTTAATTTTCAGGGTAGGGCTGCTAGAGAATAAGCTCTAAGGAAGCAGGCCGGAGAATGAGAAAAATATAGAAGGGTCGAGTTGTCGGATAAGCTTGAGCCAGCCTTGATTGTTTGAAGATTTCGACCAAACCACGAGGAGTTTTGAGCTAATATTTTGAGGTAATCTTCCTGATAAATTTTAGAGCATGTTTGTAGAAGGAAGTAGCTCGAGATAAAGCCCAAAACTATGAATAATTTGAGCTTTAAGTTGAATTTGGAATTTAGGGTTCAAAAGAGGATCCCGAGAAGATCAAGGAACTTTTAAGAGAAAGATTTCTATCCTTACCAAGGTGAGTGGTACTTTCCTTTATAGTCTTAAAACATATCTTTTAGAGTAAATTGTATATGCTTATGTTATGAATGAGTACCTAGCATGAGAATGAGATTATGTGATCGGGATGGTCAAGGGGTCAATAGATCTAGTTCTTGAGCCCGAAAACAAAACCTCATGGGATGGTTAGGAGACCGAGAGGTTTAGTTCTTGAGCCTGTGAGAGAATCCTCGTATGGGATGGTTAGAGAGCCGATGGGCCTAGCTTCTGAACCCATCAGTGGGGAGCTATTTGCACATAGAAGACATAGAGAACAAAAGGAAATGCATTAGGGTAAGCGTTCATGATTAGTATCAGTTAACTATCCACCGTGTGTGTAGGTAGATAATAGACTCATTCTAAGTAATTATGAGTTTAGCTATCTACCGTGCGTGTAGATAGAGTTGAGAATAGACTCATTCAAAGTAGAGGTTTGAGTACTAACCTCATATTTACGACATGCTTGCTATTTATGAGTTGAAATATATTCTAGAAGTTGCTTACCACTCACCGAGCTTTTTGAAGCTCATTCTTTTCTTTCATGTTTTCTTCCTAGGTAGAGGTGAGGAGTTCTAGGGTGCTGCTAAGGTCAAGTGCTGCCACAAGCCACAGTTACACTTTCGGAGGGTTTTAAGAATGATTGTTGTAAACTTTGTAGTTAAGTCTTAGAGTGTATAAAATGGGCCTACTTAACCAGTTGGTGTTATCTCCTTGATTTAAAATTTATGGAGTATAGTAAAGAGGTTTAGTTGGACAATAGGTATCACAAAAGAGTGGTATCTGTGGTCCTTCACGCCTCTCCTCGGGCTTAGAAGCCGGGCACGAGGCGGGGTGTGACATCCACTTCATTCTAAATGGAGGTCAATTAGAGAAAAAATCCCTATTACTTTCATTTTTTTTTAACCGATAGTCGTTGTGCGTCCATTGGTCACTGCTACTCACCGGACTTTTATTTGGTGAGTTGTTGATGATTTTTCTTTGGATTTCTCGATTTGTTCTTTAGTACACATTGAATTTTGGGCCAACTTGATTTACCTATAAGATTTGGAGTAACGATTCAAGTTTTTGAAAGTCGTTAGTGTATTATTCAACAAGTTCCGGAGCTTTGGAGTGCATAATTGGTGAGTATTATGACCATGGAACTTTTTGGATTAGTCATAATTGTTGGAAATTGGATTTTAAATCCTAAATTATGGTTTATTTATAGATTTGAATCTTTGGGCGAAGTTTGGAATAAATTTGGAGTAAACAAAATGTTTGAGACATTAATTCAAGTTTTTGTTGGAGGTTGAATTCTTGGATTAATTTTGGAATTTCAGTTCGAGGTAAGTAATCTTACTACTCGAATCGCTTTTGTACCAAACGATAAATTTAAGAATAATTTTGAAGATTCTAAGACTGTTTGCATCGAGATGCATGAGGAAAAATAAGCTTATCTTAATTATGTCTTGAAGCATGTTATGAGTGTAAGCATGGATTAAATTTTTTATATGCTTTGCTAGAAGAATATTGAGCATGATGATATGTATTGCATGATTGTGGGACTTTAGTTTATGATGCATGTTATTTATGATAGTGATAGTTACCCTCTACTCGTAGTTAGATACCCACCAGAGGTTTGTGTTTCCTTCAGGATTCACTGAGATGGTGGTCTCCTTTGGGATTTCACCAGAGGTTTGTGTTTTCTTTGGAATTCACCAGAGGTTTGTGTTTCCTTTGGGATTCACCAGAGGTTTGTGTTTCTTTTCGGATTCACTAGAGGTTTGTGTTTCCTTCAGGACTCACCAGAGGTTAGTGATCTCCTACAAGATTTCACCAGAGGTTTGTGGATATATCTCACCACGGTAGGACCGGTTCAATTATCTACTAGATGACCATCCCATGGAAAGTAGAGGTTTATGCATGTCCCACTAGAGAGTAGCATCTAGAAAACATAGATGCTTAGCCTTATTCTGGTAGTGGGGTTACTTATTGAGTATTTTATACTCATTATTTTTATGTTATGTTTCTCAGGTAAGTGCAAGGAAATACCAACGAATGGCAGAAGGAATCTGTTATCGTGTCATTGGGACCAGAGAGATGCTTCCACTCATGTTTTTATGTTTTAGTATTTTAAATTCCAGTCTTGATGTTTGAACTTAGAGTTCTATTGTTGAAATTTTTATTTAAAAAACTTCAAGAAATTTATTTTGATCTTATATTTTAGGGGAACCCCAATCAAATATTTCAGTTATTTAAATTTTAATAAAGTTATTTATTTAATAAAATTCATTTGATTTAATTAAAATTCGTGAGAGAGTCATGTTGAGATTTATGCATGCATGTAGTAACGACATAATATAAGTCTAGGGAGTCAGGTCGTGACACTTGATGTCATGTCTACAAGCTCTTCTCCATGATCCAACAATATTATTGTTTCCTGATTAGATGTTATTGTCTGAAGCTCCAAAAACCATTGTTTGTGAAGACCTCTTATATGATGCAACAATATGGTAATCGGTAATGATCGAACATCCTTCAATATTGCATAAATGCATTTTACAATAGTTGTGGTCATCTAATTGTATCTCATTCCAACCTCAATACAATCGAGTCCATCTTGATAATCCAACATCTGTAAGGTATTATTGAACACTGGGATAAAGGACTAACATGTTCTAGAAATGCTAGAAGGCTGACTCCCGACATGCTTTTACTGCAAGCATGAAGTATGCGTACAAACTATCATTGTTGAACTTGGTTGTAAAGTTCAGTCTAAGATGATGAATGCAAAGAGAGTGGAATGCATTTGGGAATATGATTCCAATGGATTTGGCAATGCTTTTGTGCTGGTTGAATATGAACATCGTCCATCAATTACACCGATTGTGTCTCGCAGCTTTCTCATGGTCCACGAATCATCATTCTCCTTGTCCCCCAAGCTGAAAGCAACCGAGTATATATTCTTATCGGCATCAATGGAAATGGCTACAAGCATAATACCCTTGTACTTTCCTTTCATGTGTGTTGCATCTACTATAATCACTGGCCTGATGCAATTAAAAAAAAAAAAAAAACCCTTATCGAAGACCCAAACGCATGTAGACATACTTGAAATGCTCTTGGGGATCATGCTCCAACTCATAATGTGTACCGAGATTGGCAATCTTCAACGCCTCCCCCAAACCATGGTAGCAAACGAAAAGACTCCCTAGGAGATCTCCTAGCTAATGCTAGAGCACATTCCCTAGCCATCACTCCCTCTCATAACTAATATCTACACCGTATTCCTTGCGAAAGTCTTGTATGATTTCCTCATTTTATAGCAACGATTGACATCTTGGTACTTCGAATTTATCAATTCAGTAACCCAACTCCTAGCTTGTTATGAAGGAACTCTTATCGAAGAGTTCCATAAGCACGTTCGGATCGCTCCGATCTCACAGTGATTGAAATACAAAAATATACATTCAAATGCATAGTTATGCAAACAAATCTTAATTAACGACATGCTATAAATAAGATATAACAAGGGAGAGAGTACCATACCAGTTGAAAACAATCTTCAATCTTCGGAACTCAACGCAGCGGAACCCTCCACCCGATCAACCAACGCCCAACAGCAGTGTCGACTACAGCAGCACGAACAACCACACGAACATGAATGCCGCGGGGATGATACCACCAGAACAGAGCCTCGGGTATTCTTAGAGTGAGAACTTAAAGCGTGGTCTTTGGTGAATTTGGTAGAGGAAGGAAGAAGTACGGATCGTGTAGGCGATAAGCAAGTGGGAGAGAAAAAGGCGCTATCGCATAGCACGATGCTTATCCCTTAGGAGACTTTACACGATCGTGTAGGTTTTACTGAACGATCGTTTAGCTAACACGACACACTATACGATCATTTAGGGAAGCTATACGATCGTTTAGGAACTAGTGTTTGATCGTTTAGGTGCAAAACGGACGATCGTTTAGGCGGAGAATGACTATCGTATAGGCTCTCGAAATTCTTAAACGATCGATTACTATTCTACCAACGCGCTCTCTCTATTTCTTTTGGACGACGATTCAAAATGAAACAATTTCATTTTTATTTCATCGGTTACAATAACCGATGCTGCCCCACAAACCCATTTCCAAACGTGATTTTTAGGTTAATTATCATATAATTAACCAAGTAAAATATTAATAAATATAATTATATTATTTTTTTATCCTATAGTTTGATATCACATATCTACTATAGTATTTTCTTCTCTACTTGATATAAATCATATTTATATCTAATTTCCTCCAAAATAATGTATCTCATACATTTGCCAATTATATCATATATAATTAACCAATCCAATTATATCATACATAATTGAACATTTTAAATTAACCCAAACACTGGTTCTCACTTTATCCAAGCTACCCAGGGACCTAATGGACCTGTGACTTAAAGCTCTAATGGTCCATAAATAGCTGACTAAAATCTTTAGCCACGAGATCCACCATCCGTTAACTGTCAAGCATTCCACTAACGACCAACAACTGAACTCTTCTTACCACAAATATATTTCTGTGTCCATCGGATATAACCAATCATGAGTACGATGACCCTTCACAGATGCTCGTAAGTATAGCTGGGCCTAATTATCGTTTTGCCCCTGTAGTTACATCTCATTCCTTAAGTACCACTGATTTCTCTAATGAACAATACAACATAGTCCAACTATATGTGAACACCTCTCAGGCCAAGAAAAGGTGTGTGGCGCCACATCGTTCAAGCCCCGAAATCAGCCCTTAAGGGAGCTATCTATCTACTTACCCTTGCCTCGGGGAAGGAGTGAATTCCATCTTGTGTAGCTGAGTTCTCAGCTCCCAAATCAAACGAATCCCCCAAAATGGTATGTTTGAATCAGCGACCTGGCCACTCGTACCCATACAAATCAAAGGACCGCTCTCAATGGCAGGAGTTCTCAACTCACTCAGGATTGAGGTCATGTTACCTATGGTCATCCTAGTGAAGCAAAGTTTCTGCCATGAATGGTGTTATATAATGAGACGTTAACACTTCATGGTCAGGTCTTATACAAACTCTTTGTATAGGATGCCCTCACTTGCATGTACCCAACATGAATGATCAGGATCAGACCATCTGTGACAAGTCACAACACTTGTGACCATTCCACAAAGCGGGCTGCATCCGTAGCGTTACTAGGATAAGGGTTCCCTCTTATATCCATATATTACAACCATTTTGGTTATCACTCAAGACATGATCCACTTGTATGTCACCACATACATGCTTGAGTCACATACAGATAACCAGGGATTTTATGTTTATTGGTTTTTGGTAAAGCAAATAAAACAAGTAAATGAGCAAAAAATAAGATGTGAAGTAAATATCGTATATTAACAACACAAGCGTTCATACAAACTGTTTACAAACTACAGGACATGAGACTTTAGGGCATCAACTCCAACATGTTAATGATCTTATTTTCTTAAAATTTGTGGGCAGGTGTGAACACTAACATATTTTATGATTTTGAACACATAAGAGTTATTGATTTTAATAGCCCTAACCTTCCATTTACATGTCGATTCTACACATTTTACAACATATAGTTTTGTTGTAGATCTATTGACAAAAAATTGAAAATTTTTCTTAATGGCAATAACAAACAATATCTTACACAAATCTTTCTTTTCTGAAAAAAGATTACCGACTTGGACGTCGTCAACTGTACACTTGGATAAGATGATGATGGGGTTCATCGTTAATTCTGATTTACCATCCTCTTTCTGCTATTCACACCTAGTAGTTATCGATGGAGTTTACCACTTCTTATCGAATCTATAACATCCTGAGTTCTGGATAAATTAGGGTTAGTTATCCTAAATTTTTGGGCTTTAATTTCCTTTAGTTTTTTTATTTTGGATCTAACTTAAAATAATTGAGGAGATAATTAATTTTATGTAGTTTTAAATTGATTTAAATATTTGAAAGTATTTAATTTGTATCAAATTATGGATTTTATACCCTTTAATTTTGGTTTTGGAGCCTAAATTAAGGTAATTTAAGAAGTTAATTGATTTATAAATTTGATAGAATCTTTGAAGATTTTGGAGATACTTTGATAAAATATTTTACTTATCTTTTTAAAATTTGAAAAAAAAAAGAAAGAACTGAGATATTTGAAATTAAAGAAGAGTGAAAAGAGTCAGAAAAATTGGAGGAAAAGACAGCAGTTTGGTTTTTCAGCGACAACTTCCATAAAATTGTCGATTGCAGAGTTGAAACGTTGGATCGTGTTGAAATTTGATCAGTCTGTTTGGGAATATAGGGTCTCGTTTTGAACGTTCGGATCGTTGTTTGAAGCTATGGTTTGTCCGTAATCGTGGCTGAATAGAATATGTAAAACTGGAAATCCCCCACTTCTTTCTCACTCTCACAAACCCTCCCCATGCAAGACCCTCACTATTAGTTGCTAGCGTAAACAATTTGCACCGTTTGATAGCAGCGCTTGCCAGCTGTCTATGGTTGCTGCCGCTGCCACCACTGCTAGTTCCATTGTCGCCTTTATTGATATTTTAGATAAGTTATTTGGTGTTTTATGGGTTTTCTTGGAAGATCTTGAATATCCATCAAAATTTTGGTTAAGTTTTGGCTTACCCATATTGTTTTGATATTGAAATTGGGTTTTATAAACTCTAGGTGCTTTCGAGCAAGATTAAAATTATTCGGCGTCCTTTTTTTTTTTTTGTAAGGTTTGGGGTGTTTGTTGAGAATTTTCGGATACCCATTACATATCGGCTTAACTTTTGTTTTAAATGTGATTTTTAGGTTGGATTAGAAGGTCTAAAGCTGCTGTTCATTAGAGTTAAAGGTTGATTTTTGTGATATAGTTGTTGAATCATTTTGATTTTGAAGCTTCAGAGAGCTTTTGGATCAAACCACGTGTTGGATAAGTTGTTTGGAGACATTTGGGTTAAGTTGTGATTGGAATTCTACCCTAAATGTTGGATTTAATTTTGGTTTATGTTTTTGGATTTATTCAGGATTCAAGGTTTTGCGACGTTAAATTGCTAGGTATTTGGACTTAATTCCAAGGCAAGTAATTTACTATCGGTTCGCCCTCGAACTCAAGTTGGTGTTAAGATTGTGATTGCACTGAACGCATGATCCTATTTTAATGGGTTGAATTGCTATAATTCGCTATGGTTGGGATGTTGAAGGTGTTTTGGAAACCTGTGTTAATGTTATGGAAAATATGATATTATGAAAAGGTTATGTTATGTTTGATTTGATTGATGAGTAAACAGTTGAGACTATTCTTGAAACTGATGAGATATGTTATTATGTTTATTATAATATGCTATGACTTGTTATGAATTTGGACGATGTATGTTACATGTTGGATTGATGGTGACTATTAGCACCCCTATAAGACTGTGTTCATCCCCTGAGTACGTTTCAGCGTCCGTATGGGATCACCACCTACGGTTATGTTTTTGTGTCTCTTTGAAGTCATTTCTTATAAAGGCGTGTCGTCAGGTTTGCCTCTTACCCATGCCTATGTCAGGATGCACACCTTTGTCTTGATAGGGATACTAACTGGTACACCTAGTGGGCTTAGTAGGGTGTCACTTACTGAGTTTTTTTTTTTTTTTTTTTTTTTTTTTTTTTTTAACTCACTCTTTTATCTATAATTTTTTTTTTTTGGCAAAGAAAAGGACAAAACGTTATATGACTAGACGAATCCGTGATTGAGCCTTGGGACTTGATAACACTTTCGCATAAGTTTTTCTTATGTTTGTAAGTTGTAGCTTTGTAATTAAACCTTTAAATTATTTGAATATTTCATTCGTTTTTTTATTTAATTTATTTTAAATTAAAGTTAGGAGTACCCCAAACAAAGATTTTATTTTATTTTATATTTTATAGTTTTATAATAAAAATTTATTCTATTATTTGAATTTAGTTAAATTTTGTGAAAATTCCATTTTCAGATTTATGCATGCATATAGTTGCGGTCTGATTCCTATTCTAAAAAGTCGGGTTATTACAGTGGGCATTGGAGCCTAAGTTTTTAGGAAGTAGATTGACTTGCATCATAAGTCCAAAATGTCTCTATGACTCATCAACGGATTCTTCGTCATCGCCTGGTACATCTGAGTAGTAAAAGTATTATGAAAAGTTTTACATAAAAATATTTGTTCAGTTTATAATCACAAGTTATGTTCTACTGCTTGGTAATGTTTTTATGGAAGTTAGTATGAGATGATTATTCAGTTATGACTTAAAAGAAATCGATGGATGTTAAAAGTTACTTTAACACCATTTATCTTATGAAAGGACTACTAGTAAAGATTAGACAGTTTAAAGATCTTTAAACCTGATGAACTATGTAGTGTTATGATATGAAAATGTAGATAATAAAGAATGTATCTATCTAAGCTAGAGAATAAAGCAGTCTAGTTGAGAATTGACTAAGGAACGGTGATATTTTTTGGCATTAGGCAATGAAGTTGGTGGTAGAGTGAATAAATCCCTCTTACAAGGCCCACACTCAAGTATAAGGTTACAGTAGCTTTATAAATAAGAAAGAGAGGAAGAATAGACTATAGCTCTATTAAAAGTCAAAATGTTTCAAGAGAAATTTTTAAAATATTAATAGGTCATAATCTTTTTTTTTTTTTTTTTTTTTTTTGTGGTGTTGGAGATTGGTGGAATGAGTAAGATGTTGTATTTTGGTTCTTCATGTAACGTTCCTAAAAGGAAGAAGAATTATTGGTTGGAATTGTTGGCTATTGATTAAAGCTTTTGATAGATTATCATTACTCTTGTAATGTTTAAGGTGGATGGACTAAATAGGGTAACTTAGGTTTTTTCATGTGTTATGCCCTAAAGAGTTGGAAAGGTTCAAGTTGGAAAGTAAGTGAACTTAAGGTGAAGAATATCTTCATAAAAGTACCTAGTTTAGTAAAACGAAAGTTATAATTTGAAAAATACCTAAGACTTGAAGTGGAAAAAAAGAAAAAAATAAAAGAGAGGAAATCATCAAAGATTGTATTTCTGAAACCCTCATTCTGTAAAATTATTTTTTCAGCATACTTGTAACTCAAATTAAATGAAATTAGAGTGCTTAACTATTTTGTTTGCTTCCGCTTTATGCATGTTTACTCCATCAGTTTGGTTGTACTAACAACCTCAAAGTTAGAAGTTAGATAAGATTTATTGGAAGTATACGACTTAAATTACAACAATACCTGACACACAGAATAGAAAGAGGTAATTTAACCTTTTCACTTTGGGGAATTTGCAAATATATCAATCATACCCAAAATATTAGTAGATATTGCACAATTCAAAAGAATTTGCAAGTATAACAAAATTTAGATCTAACTATAAACTCTTTCATTAATAGGATTATATAGACGATAGAGTTTATTATTGATAGATTTTATTATATTTTACAATTATTAGCTCTAAAAATGTTATCTACCGCGATTACTGTTGACTTTTGTATTTAGAACCAGTGAAATGAATCTTTAATATGAAAATTTCATCGTTGAACAATTGTCCTATGCATAGGCTATTTTTTAATTAAATTATTTTGTATAATATTAACATCCAGCGCTTTGATCACCTTCCACTAGATAGTTTATAAGCATACTCTTTAAAAAAAAAAAAAATAAATAAATAAACAACACAATATATTTTTATTAAAAATGGCAAGGAATCAAACCAATAAATTTTTTTGATATTTGTGTGCTACATATCTAAGTTTCTATTTACAAAAGGAGTATGTTTTCAATTATCATTAAACTTTTAATTTGTTCGATCATGTTGACTTGTTTTAATTGTATATGATAGGATAGGATTTTAAAACTTGTTTCTTGGATAAAAGCTGTGTCTATAGTAATATATATTAGTTAGAATTTTCGTTCTTCTTTTATTAATAAAAATTACCTTTCAATATAAAGAGAGAATCAAAAGTAGTTTGACACACAATTCATTTGGTAAACTTTATTAGTTGCTGAAATCGTAGGACTATATGCTTCTAGTGATGAATCACCTGTAACTTACATATATAAGTCATTTTAATGTTTAAAATAATTTGAAAATTTTTTAAGTGCCCCACTATCCTAAAATCTCTCTTGCTCACGAGAGGTTACTAGGTTGCTTGGTTATAATTCTTTTATTTAAATTATTATTTTCAACTCATTCTTGTTGATGGAAGAATAATATAAAGTTTTTTTTTTTTTCCAAGAGTATAGTATCTCTAACCTAATAAAAGAAGTATGTGTTTCTATCAAGACACGGATTAAAGCATTGGATAGACTAGACTGAAGATATATAATTTATAATTTTTATCCAATATTTGGTATCAGAGTCATGCTTCTAGTCTAGTCTTTAATTTGATTTTATTGCTAGCATGCGTTAATATTTGTTGCATGATCTTTTCTTCCTTTAAAGTTTTATGACATTATGGCAGATTTTTTCAGTCTTTTATGTGATTCTATATTTTGGTGAGTTTCTACATGGAATAGGCTTTTTCTTTGTCAAATTATGAAATCTTTTGATCCTTAGTTTCTTTTATTTAGTTTAAAATTTTGAATACGAGATTTAAGATTGTGTTTTAGTTTTTAAATCTTTTTAGTGGTTGTTTAATTTGAAAAATTTAGTACATGATATTTTGAATCATGAGTGTATTGAGAATCATATGGTCATATAGAATCATATTGCATTTTATTTACATAAAATCATGTATTTTATATTATCCTATTAATATCCATATTTTTATTCATTTAATATATATTTGAATATGTTATATGCACATAATTTACTATATTGCATAATATTATATTTTAAATTATGCAATGTAGGAGCTTGTTGCATATTTAAATGATTGTCATTTGTTAATTATTATTTTGATGTCATTTGTTATGGAATATTAAATAAATAAAGAATAGCCGCAAACATATTTAATTATTCTATTTTATTATGAAATGACATTGATATTTGTAATTGAATATAAAATTTAAATTAATTTTCTCCCCAGAAAAAAGAAAACTTTTATTTTATATTTAATTCAAAATGAGATAATATTTTATTTATTGTCATTTTGAGAATTGTGTATACTTTTGGAAATTTTTGCAGCCCACAGGCCTAAAATAGATTGGTGCAATGAATATTAGTCTCATGATGAAATATACTTGAACATTATAATTTTTAACCACAGATAAATTATAATATTTAATTATTTGATTAGTGGACATTGGTAAATTTTTCTTTCCATACTTTACTTACTTCATTACAGTTTGTAATTTGTGTTTATTTATTTATTTTACAGTTCAATCTTTACTTATTCCCAATTATGAATCGTCTTGTATCAATGGACATTTCTACCATTATATTTTTCTATGGGAGGTGGAGGAGGATAGGAAAGACACCATGAACTTCTAGTTGTTAGGTTGGAAGGTGTCAGGAGGAGTTTGACATAGTAGCAGGTTTGAGATGCTGCACGAGGCACTCAGGAGGTTGCTACTTGGCTAATAGGAGGTGACATGAATCGAACGGAGTTGGACACTTTATTTCCAGACTATTAGTTTGAGAGCAAAAATGATGTAGTAAAGATGATTATATTCTACTCCATTGAATTGGTAATGATGGATAGGCAACGAAACAACACATAGATTGGACGATGTTGAGTGTCATCGATGGCTGAGAGGAATTTTACAGCAGTGATTGAGACAATATGATTTTTAGGAAGAGTCTGAGTAGCCTTTATGGTAGAGATGTCTATGGGGTGGGATGGGACTGAAGATGCCGCTTACCTATTTCATTCTGCATCCCTACAAAATGACCGATTAGCCTTTATGGTAAAGATTTTATTGAATAGAATAAATAAATAGATAGAATATATATAACTACTTGCGTATAAAGTTATGCTTAAGAAAAAAAACTCACGTATTTAGTTTTATATAAAACTCACTAACAATGGGTATGATTTTCATATATAAATATATAATCTCCGTCCTCGTTCCGTTTAGTTAATGAGGAATTTTTTTTCTTCACTTCCTTCCCGTTCCCTGTGTAATCAGAGATTCCCCATTTCATTTAGGCAAGGCCCAATCCCGTGAGTTAAATGGAGATCTCTACTTCAAGGTCCTCTAAAAGGGAAAGTTTGTATATACAAAAATAAGCCTACAAATAACAAGATGTTTGAACTAATGCTAACACTCATTCCCTAAACCTGCACGCCCTCTCATAACTAATGTCAAATCAGTACTTGTTTCAAAAGTCTTTTTATACACACACATATATATTATGAAATTATGTGATAATTAAAATGTGTCGTGGTAGAACATTTATTGACATAAAATAGTTGTCATTATTTACATATCTTTTACAATAAAGTGTCAAAGTTCATATAATCTTGAGAAGAAAAAAATGTCACTATATATTCTTTTTGTTTTAGTCCTTGAACTTTTTAAAAGTGATTATTTTGGTCCGTTAAGATTATATTAACTCTTTTAAAGATGAAATCTGTTTAAGGATGAAATTGCATCTAATATGGGTGAAGCAAGGTAAAGGTACGGTAAAATATAACAACCAACATATGAAAATAGTGAATGGTCAAAATCTTGGATGTAAAAGGACTTGAGATCTCCTATAGAAAATGCATGGGGTAAAATATCAACAACCAACATATCAAAATAGTGAATGGTCAAAATCTTAGAGGTAAAAGGACTTGAGAGATCTTCTATAGAAAATTGCATTAATGCCTAATTCAACATTGAAACCCTAGATTTTTTTTTTAGCATAGTTAACTTATTTAGCAGCTTAGTCATCCAAACATACAAGACATCTCACCATTGCGTTTAAGAGTTAACAAAATCTTAACAGCAGGACCAAAACAAACACTTTTTAAAAGTTCAAGGATTGAAATGGACGTTTTTGAAAGTCTGAGGACCAAAATAGAACAAGATTCAATGTTAAAGGGCCAAAATAGGATTTAAACCCATTTTGTTACTTATTTTGTTTATGTCTTATGGATTTTTTCCCGATACAATGGAAATATTGATTCATCTCTCATGTCGATATTGAACCCATGAAAACGTGGATATATCGATGGAAATATGTGGATGGTTCCATCGCTATATCCACATATTGATGGAAATTTAAAACTATGATCATAGCGGACTAAATTTAAAATTTATTGAAAGTTTAAGGACTAAAATTAGACAATTGAAAGTATAAGAAATAAAGTTTAAACAAATTTCAAAACATAGTGACCAAAATGGTATTTTTAACTTTTCTTAGAGTAACACAAATATTAACACAAATATGACTATGAGAATTTGAATTTACGACTCAATTAGTGAACTAATACATACCAATTACAATCAGTATACTCATATTAGTTAGTTATATAGTGTATAGATTGGTTGCAAATATTTAACCAAGAGGTCAAAAGTTTGAATACCTCTTACATTAGTTGAGCTTGAAAAAAAAAAATAAAATTTATAAGTTCGACAATGAGGTCTATAAAATTATAAAACATTTCAATAAAATGTCAGACACTTTTGAAATATAAAAAAATGCATAAAAAATATTTTAAACTAATGAGTAAAAAAATAAGTTCAATCAAACATTTGTAACCAGAGACTAACCTCCGAGATTTTGATCCAAAGTTTAATAAATTGAGTTATGCTTATCAACCAATAAACAATTCATTCGTTCTAAATAAGTGGTAGGTTCATACAATTGATATTTTTGCTATATTTCACCGTTTTCTTTAGATAAATAATGAAAAAATTGTTTCACATGTAACGTAGATGTCAAACATATAAGCCTACAGAAACGTCGACATGTTAATGGAAATTTAAATCATAATCAAAATATGTAATTTCTATATTTAAATTTTTGAGGATAAATTTATATATGCCTCCTAAACTTTGATATGCAACCTAAAATCTAAAATTAATTATTTCATCCCTTAGAGCCCTTTTACATTTGAAATAGTGATTTGAATCTTTCAATGTCCGTTTTGTAGTTAATGTGGCAGATGTATTCTTTTAAAATTTGTTTTAAAATTTTATGATTCGAATAGGGCAGATTATTTAAAACAACATTAATATTTGTAGTATATCCCTATTTTGAATCTAAAATTTTCAAATGCATAAATATATTTTAAAAAAATAAATACTTGAACAAATATTGTATTTTGGGCTTTAACTCAATTCATTTTTATAAAAATAAAATATACATTTTATACTACATTATAAATCTATATGGAATTAACTTTTAGGATATTTGTAATTGATAGCAATTTTAAGAATAATAACTAAGTGTATAGCAACATTTTAAAAAAATTACAAATATAACGAAGTCCATGAGTGATAAAACTTCTATTGTTGATAGACTTGTATGGTCTATAAGTAACATACCACCAATGATATGGTCTATCATTGATAGACCATGAGAATCTATCAACGATAGAAGTCTATCGCTGATAGACTTTGCTATATTTGCAATTTTTTAAAAATGTTGCTATACATGCTAATATTTTGAGTATGATTACTATATTTGCAAATGTCCCACATAAAACATGTTTATAAATTGATCGAATGACATATAGAATGTGTTTTTGAAAAAGAAGTATGTGGTTCTAATTTCTCTATATCTATTGTTCCAAAAAAAAATGCATATTCATAAATTAATTAAATCTAATATTTATTGGGTAAATACAACTAGTTTAAATATTATAAACATATAATAAAACGTATCTTAAATACATATTTCAAAATATGAAATACAATTTTGTTTTCATTTAATATTGTTTACTAAATAGTCTCACTTTTATAAAAAATTAGTAAAGTTAATCTTATGGTATGTTTAGGAGTGATAGTTGGAGTAATAATTTTAGAAAGAGATATTTTATTATGTTTAGGTACAATTGATTTTATAAAATTGATTTTCAAACGACCAAATTTATGATTGTATCCAAACTTTTTGAAGTGTTTTTCAAATATTTAAAAGTGATTTCGAATTATTATGTTTTATTCTAACAGTGAATTGAAAATTACCTAATTACTCAAAATTGTATTTCTATTTGAGAATTTATTATGTAACTAAATAATTATGGTAAATATCTATTTCTATTTATTTTGTTGTTAAATTCTTATATGCATGTTTGATATTTTGAATAAGGTGAATTTTTATAATAGGTATTGCAAGAAAATTCAAAACATATATAATTGTTTGTTTTATTAACAATTTAATGACAAATGTCATCTTTTGTTTCCGTATTTAAAATAAAAAAATGATTTCGCAAATAGCTAACCAACAATATTTTAACAAAAACTAAATTAGATAGTCATTTTGGGATTGATTCATGGCCAATCACTTAATAAAAATCACCTATCAACTAATTTCTCAATTTTTCTAAAATCAATTTTAGCTCATGTCCAACATCATTATTTTAAGGAAAACTATTTTGAATCTTTTGATACTAGCTTTTTTGTTCCAATACGGTAAATTTGAACATTTAGGTCCCATTTGACAATCATATTGTTTCTTATTTTTTGTTTTCCTTTTGAAAATTAAGTCTCTAGACACTATTTCTCCAAATTTTTTCTTCTTTATTATTTACTTTTCATCGATGGTTTAAAAAACCAAGCTAAATTTTGAGAACTCAAAAAAGTAACTTCTAAAAGGTTGTTTTTGTTTTTAGAATTTAGCTAAAAATTCAACCATTGTACTTAAAAAAGATACAAATCATTGTACGAAATGTGGATGAAAAATAAGCTTAATTCTAAAAAATCAAATGATTGTCAAACGGGGTCTTAAATTTAATAAATTATTAAATTTATTCCCTTAGCTATTTGTGTTTATGTCATTCTTCCATCAAGCCAAGTGTCAATCTCCAATTACCCCTTGTGTCTAATGTCAAAGCATCCTTAATGTCCATGAAATGCCACTTCCTAATTGCCCATTGCATATAAAGTGGCTTAATATTGTGATATACACATTTTGGTGAGAAAAATCAAAGTGGAGAACTCCATAATTTTATATTTTCCAATATTTGTTATTTTCGTATTTTATTTTATTTTATTTATTATACTATATTATATTTATTTTATATTATTATATTAAAACGGCTCTCTCCTTTTTTTTTTTTTTTTAATTTTTTTTAAAGAATGCTTAAAAATTAGTTCAATCTAAAAGTAGAAAAATAAAATAATAATTTAGAATAAATTTAGTGAATAAAATGTATTATCATTTTCAAAGATGATCAGTAATTAAAAATAAGTTTGTCAATAAATTTGTGAATTCAAGTACAGTTTTGTCATCTCGATAATTGTACTTTAGTTCAGCCATCACAAAGTAGAGATTAAATCATCAACGTTGATGAATTAATCTCTACTTTGCGATTGTTGAACTAAATCATCAACCTTTAACATTGCAATTTTTAATTTTAGTAGTACTAATATAATAGCTATGCAAAAATTTTGCCAAATTGAATATAGTTCAATTGACATTCGAATGTGCTATAAACTACGAGTTTTTTAGTTAGAACCAACGTACGAAAAAAAGGGTCAGATAAGAGTTCATAATGCTATATGATCCAACCAAAATTTATTTTGTTCACTTTATTGAATTTCCCTTCCACATATTATACTGTTGGAAAGATTTATGCATTTAGTACAGGGACCTAAGTTTCCTATTTACATATATGTATACACACAGATATTTTAAATATCGATGTGAAAAAAGTGTCAAAGAATGCAATTTTATAAAAAAATTCCATAAAGATATCAAGAAAATGACGATATGGATGGATTTTTCTCAAAAAAAAAAAAAAAAAAAAAAAAAAAATCAAAACATATATCTAAATTAAATAATAAATACTTATATTATATATACCTTTTAATTAGGTGAAATACTTATTGTAATATCATAGGCAATATGAGGTAATTACATTTCATTGTATTTAAAAAATATTTTTATTCTCTTCAATAAATATAATATATAATATATATATATATATATATGTATATTGACATCTATAATAGTATAAGGGTAATGCAATAAATAGCACTTTTAGAAGTATCGATTATAATAGACTTTATGACTGAGACTCTTATTAATGATAATCACCAATGACTTTTGAAGGTTGATTCTCATTTAATCTCGTTGAGCTACAGATGGCACCTCATAGACCTGTAGCTTAAAGCTCTAATAGTACTTAATAATTAATAATTAACTCATTTAATTATATTATTCAACATCCATTAATTGCCAGGTACTCCACTAAAGACCGATAACTGCACTCTTCACACTATAGATATATTTCTGTGTTCATTGGATATAACCAGTCGACAGTACAATGACCCAAATTGATCGTAAGTACAGCTAGGCCAAAATTATCGTTTTGCCCATGTAGTTACATCTAACTCCTTAAGGGTTGGGTTGAGTTAGATTTTATTTTGGGTTGGGTTAAGTTAAAAATTATTAAAAAATTTAAATTTCGGGTCGGGTCTTGGGTCAAATAATTACCCGACCCAACCCAAAAAAATATATATTACTAAAGAAAAAAACAAAGAAAAATGAAACCTTGGCTCGGCGGTCTGCATATATATATATATATTATATATATATTAAAAAAAGAAAGAACCCTCCCTCAGCGCCGCTCGAAGTCGAACTGACTGTCCACTTTGAACTCCGAAGCTCAAACTTGATTAGTCGATCTCGTTCGTCTGTCCTATCATCCAAGACTCCGCCGCTAAACCCTTCATCCTGTCGTCCTTTCGTCCGAGACTCCGCCGCCATCCCGTCCCTTTGCTGCTAAACCCTCCGCCGCTAAACCCAGTGTCGTCTTGTCTGTCCTGTCGCACTCATCCCTCCGTCGCTAAACCCTCGTCGATCTGGCCCATGTGCCACCTAAACAATAAACCCTCATCGTCCGAAGTCGAACCCTCCCCTCACACTTAAAAATTTTTTGGCCTCCCCTTGGTATGGAGTTTTTACTTTTCATTTACTTCGTTTATTTTGGGTACTTTTGAAATAAAAAATTAACTTTACAATATCACCTAAATTGGACTCCATATAGGGTTTGAATGCATTTAAGACTGACCCCATTGAATACTACTCTCAACACAGTAGAATTTAAAACTCATTGAAATCAAAAGTTCATTGGGGACCGTCTGAAAAAATTGTTGAGAATAGTATTAAGTGCATTCATATTATGCATTCAAATTCATTGTTGACTCTATATGGTACTTTTGGGTACTTATGATATTCAAATTCATAATATGAATGCACTTAATACAAATTTTAGAGTACAGATTATTGTGTTGTGACAAGATTTAAAAAACTTTTGGCAATGTTAAACTTATTATTGTGCTGTCCACAAAATGTTGAGAGTTTTAAATTCCATTCAAAATAAATTATTAGTGGTTTTATTGTGTTGTCCACGGTATATTAATTAATAAATTAATTTTTGTTCAACCTCACAGTATCGAACGGTTAGATTCATCAAAGCCATCACAACGGACACGGACTCAGACATGGCCGAATCACCATTTTCAAACTTCATCGTGAGTAAAATAATTTAATTTTTATTGTGTACATATACTATTTATGTGTGATTGATGATTGATCTTCATACATGTGTTGTTCTGAGTTAATTGAGAAGCAGTGTTTTTTTTTTTTTTTTTTATTAATTTTATAGGTAGGTGTAATTAGTTGTTTAATTTATTTTATAGATGGACAGTAGTGGTGGTAATGCAAGCGGAACCGGTAATAAAGAAATATCTCCTCCTCCTCCTACCCCTCATAATGTTAGTCAAACTCCTAAAAATATACCACCCCTACCTCCCAAATCCAATCGAAAGATACCTAATAAACCAACTTCGTCTATGTGGGATCATTTCACAAAAATGGAAGGGAGTGCTAATGATAATTGTAACTATTGTGGTAAAGATTATGCATATGATGGTAATACTTGTGGAACTAGTACTTTATGGAAGCACTTAAGAAATCAAGGTAAAAAGTACTCATATAAAGAAGAAGAAAAAGGACAAACTACCCTAACTCTCGTACCTTCAAATGATGGAAAAGGAGTAAATGCTAGTAATTTTGTGACGACATTGTTTAGCCAACAAGCATGTAGACTAGCATGTGCTAAGATGATAATTATGAATGAGTTGTCGTTCAAATTTTTTGAGACGAAGGGTTTTAGACACTTTTATAGTGTTTCTTGTCCTAAGTTTGATGTTCCATCGAGAGTCACAATCGTTAGAGATATATCAAATTTATCTCGAGGAGAAAAAAAAAAGTTGAAATCATTTCTAGTTAAAAGCTCTCAAAGAGTTTGTCTTACTACCGACATATGGACTTCGTTACAAAATGTGAACTACATGGTCATCATTGTACATTTTATTGATTCTGAATGGGTTTTGCATAAGAAGATTTTGAGTTTTTGTCAAGTTGCTAATTATAAGGGGAGACTATTGGGAGATGATTGAGAGTTGTTTGTTGGAATGGGGGATTGAAATTTTTTTCCATCAACGTTGATAATGCAAGTTCTAATGATGTGACTATTTCTTATGTTAAGAGAAAACTTAAAAGTTGAAAATCGGTTGTTTTAGATGGAGAACTATTACACATGAGATGTTATGCCCACATTATTAATCTTATTGTGAATGATGGACTGAAAGATATGCATGATTCTATTGCCAGTGTTCGTAATGCTGTGAGATATGTTCGATTATCACCTAGGAGAATGGAAAAATTTAAAACTTGTGTGAAACAAGAAAAAATTCAGTGTAAGGCTCTTGTTTGTTTAGATGTGGCAACTAGATGAGATTCTACTTATTTAATGCTTGAACATGCAATTAAATTTTAGAAAAGTTTTAGAATTTTAGAGGAGGAGAAAGAGGACTAAGATTTTGTTGATTACTTCGAGGAAGATGACCGTGGAAATAAAAGATTGGAGCTCCCAAGTACATCTGATTGGTTGATTGTAGGTGTGTTTATTAAGTTTTTAAAAAGGTGTTATGAAACCACCACAACGATAAGTGGATCTTCATATGTGACTTCTAATGTTGGTTAGAAGGAAATTAATAAAATTTAGTTTGCTTTAAACAAATGGAGCAACAGTACCAACTCTGTTCTAAGTATGATGACTATGAATATGAAGACAAAGTTTGATAAGTATTGGGGTTCACTTGAAAAAAATGAATAAATTGATGTTTGTGGCTATTGTGATTGATCCTTGGTACAAGTTAAAGTACTTGATTTATTGTCTTTCCAATGTTTATGACAGTGATGTGGTTAAGGATATGGTTGAGAGTGTGAAATGATATTTGTATCATCTATATGACTTTTATAAATCACATAACACTTCACCTCGAGGTATTCATAGTACCAATGATTCTCAACAATCAAAGACTGTCACTAAAAATGAAGATGATCATAGGGTGGATGAAGATATAGATGATCCATGAATAACTTTTAAGAGGTTGAGAAAGGAAGATAGTTCATTGGAAGTCAAGAATGATTTGACTTCTTATTTGTCTGTCAAGGTTATAGAAGATAAAGATGATTTTGAGATATTGTACTGATGGAAAATGAATGGCTACAAATATCCTATTTTATCAAAAATTGTTCGAGATGTTTTGGCAGTTTTGATATCTACAGTCGCTTTTGAATCTGCGTTTAGTACAAGAGTGAGGATTCTTGATTCCTTTTGAAGTTCTTTGACTCCAAAAACAGTGGAGGCCTTCATATGTATACAAAATTGGATTCGTGGCGGCTTAGTATTACAAGATCTTCATCCACAACTTGAAAAGTTAGAGATTTGTGAAAATATTGAGTCAGATAATTAAATGAATTTTTTATTGTACATATCTAAACTGTTTAATGCTCAAATAATTAATTTATTTAATTTTGCATGATTTGTTTTGTAGAGAGTCCATCATTGTATGTTGTTTTGAAATAAGGAATTGGATTTGGAGCATAATGATGATTTTAATGGTAAGTTTTACTACCATAAGATCAAATATTATTATTAGTTATAAATGATCCTCTTGTTTTAATGTATTTGTAATTTTTTCAGGCATTGAGAAGTGAAGAGACCAAAGATGAAGAAGAAAACGCACTAAGTCATTCGTCATGCGATGGTGCTTTTGAATGATTATGATTGAACTTAGAATTTTATGTAATAGGCCAATAGTTATTATCAAACCTGGACCTTTTGTTTCTATTTTGAATGATTTTGAATGTAGACTTTGAATATTTTGAGTAGAGAATTTGAACTTGAACATTTAAATTGAATTATTTGAGGAAGTTTCCTTTGAGGTTTATATTAAATTTATGGTGGTTGTATTTTAATGTAAATGCAAAAATTTCACTGAACTTGGAGTTCTTGTGTGTTTATAAAGTTCTAATGTGTTGTGGAGGATGGGTTGAGACTGGTTTAAACCATTTTGGGGATAAAGTTTGAGTTTTATGTGTGTTGGTACTTATTTATGATATTTGTATATTTTTTTGATGTTCGGGAGATTCCATGTTTGTCGTGGGGGTGGGTAGAGTTTTATTACACTCGTCTTGTCGTTGAACTTGGAGTTCTTGTGTGTTTATGAATGTTTACGAAGTTCTAATGTATTGTGGATGTTTTGTTTATGAAATTTGAACGTGTTGTGGATGTTTACTGATTATGACATTTGAATGTTTTTGTTTTAATGTAGAATGTTGTTCGGAGATGATCTTGGACAATTGTTGAAGATGCTGTGTTTCAGACGTGCTCTAGACGTTGTTTTCATTTTATTTCTTATATGTATTTGTGATATGAATGTTTATGAAGTTCTAGTATCGACTTTGTTTATTTCAGGATATTGTAATTTTTTATTTATTTGTTATAGTATGGACTTCGTTTTCGTTGTTTTATTTATTATGTGAATCTTTATTTGGTTAATTATGTTTTACAGGTTATTCAGAATCAAATTTTAAAACATTACAAACTATAAATTAAAAATATTTGAGAGACAATTTTCAACTAACAGAGGAACTCCCCATGCGTCGGGAGTTCTTGTAACTCCCTATGCATCAAATAAACCGTCGGGAGTTTGGAAACTCTAGACGCATGAAACAACCATCAGGAGTTCAAGAACTCCCAACGCATAGAAAACGGCGTCGGGAGTTAGTTGAGGAACTCCCAACGCATGTATAGGGCATTGGGAGTTCCTTGACTAACTCCTGACGCCGTTCTTTCATGTGTCGAGAGTTCCTCTCCTGATGGGTTTTTTCCGACCAAACTCCCGATGACTCATTATTCATCTAGAGAGCCTCTCCCGACGCATTTTCCACTCTTTCTCGAAAAATTGTGACGTCGGGGGAAGTTAGATTTCTTGTATTATGATATACGGAAAAAAAGCGTGAGTTTGTTAAAAGGGTAAAATTTGAATACGAAATAAACAAAAAATTTAAATTTGAGAATTTGATCATACCTACAATTTTTCATATGTTGAAGACATGCTCCTAATTATACATCTTGGATTTTTCACCTATTACAAATTCCCTATAATTATTAGAAATCATTCTTTTAAACCACACTTAAGCAGGAGAATCGAACAATCATCTATATGGCATCACAACTAGAATCGATTAACAATAATGTCAGCAGAATTGAAGATATTATTAGATTGAACATTTAACAATTTTCTCTATTGGTAAAATAATAATAAGCCCAATAGAATAAAATTCTAACAACAATAATCTTAAAATGACTAAGGATATTTCTCGGTTGAGATTCAAATTCCATACTCTACATGTTGTTGAACCCTAAAGAAATGATAAATCTAATAAATAAAATTATAAAAATAAAAATACAAAATGACTCGAAGTGTCTATTAAAGAGTTGAAATTGCTTACACAAGGTAAGATAAATGAGATGGATAAGATGATTCTTGGCCCTCGTTCCATGAATATTAGTTTGAGGACAAAAATGTTTGAGTTGTTTGAGATTCAACATCCAAGAAATTGTCCTGAAAGCAAGAACAACCCATTGATACAAAAATATTTGAGTTGTTTGAGCTTCAAACATCCAAGAAATTGTCCCAAAAGCAAGAACAACCAATTGATTTTACTATCACTGACTCTACACTTTTTTTTTTTTTTTTTGCACAAAATGCAATTTGGTAAAATAGGGTTTGTCCAAAAATTTGGTGCGCTATCAAGCATACTATATTTCTCTTCTTCAATAAATTTTGCTATCTCATTAAACTTATTCATTAGATCATACTCCATCTCAAACTTATTCCCACATTATTTGCATTTTACTTTCCCTGATTGTGAGAATGTTGTTTGATTGAAGGAGTTGAAGATGAAGGATGCTGGGAATTTCTCGAGTCCTTTAGATTTCCCTTTTTTCTCTTGTATATTGTATTTTCAATGAATCAATAAATGCTACCATCCTATTTTTTTATACAAAGTTTACCCTAGTTTGTTATAATATTAATAATACAAGGAATGAGAATAATACACGTGGCACTACATGATAGGTGAATGGCAAAATAAATTCTTAATTAAATGGTGACTCACCTCTCTCTTCTTCCACCTTTGCTTTACCTTTTCCATTTTTAATGTCTTCTCTAACAGAAGGTAATTGAGTCTGTGAACCCGCCGTCCTGTCAACCGTGGATACGACGCTTCGATCTTCCTAGTGTCCACTCTCGTTCTAGGTTGTCTTGGTCTCAGTTTGTTGAGGACCCACAGAGGAGGAGATTGATTTGTCACCGTTGATAATTGCTTTGATCAGTTCTTTCTCTAGTCTCCATTAGTAGGGTTTGATGAACTGCAAGTTAGGTCTGAATTTTTAATGTATGAAAAAACTTTTTGAGCTTTTAATAGTAGGATGAGAAAAAAAAAAAAAATAGGGGAGATAAATAATAAGTCGGAATAAAATCTTTAAAAGAAAATTTAAAACAACAGACTCTTTGTATCAAATAGTCTTTTTCAAAATAATAATAATAAAATAAAAAATTAAATTCAAGTGGTCATCCTTACTTTTAAATTTTATCTTACAATTTGTCATCTATTATCCTTTTTAAAAAATGTATTTATGATCATCTTTTTGAATCTAACTCCATTTTTTCTGAGACGAAATTAGTGAGGTTTACTTTGAATCTTCTACTTTTATAATTTTAAAAATATTCAATTCATTAGTTCTATGTAAATAAAATATTTGTTCATTTTATGTTTTACAATTTGAAATGTTTTCAACGTATTTTAAAATAAAAAAAGTAAACAGATAAAAATTACCGTTTCATGTTTTACATGTTTAACTTTTGGTTTAACTTTCTGTTAATTTATTTCAAACAAGTGTGATGTGAATTTATTTTTAATTACTATAAGTAAAGGGGTTAAACAATGTGTCTAGAATTTCTTTTAGAATTCCAACGGTTATTTCCCGATCTAATTTTTGGTCCTTGAAATTTTATCTTCAAACTTCATACAAACATTTTGTTATTAAAAAAAAAATCAATTTAAAAAGATAGAAGATTTTGATTGATATTCACAGTTTTCTTTTCTTTTTTCTTTTTAATTTTATGTTTATATCAAAGTTGATAGATTAGAGTAAAATTAAATATATCAAGCAATTTTAAAAATTAATTGTATCAAAACTTCAACCATTTTTACACATTTGTTAGTTTCTTATGTCGCAACCAAATGATTTTATTGGATTCTTAATTCTTAATTTAAAAAAAATGTACTTTTTGTATTCTTAATTCGAGGATAGAAATATAATATATTGAAATCTAATAATCAAATAAAAACTAAACTAAAAAATCTAACATTTTAGAATTGAGAGGAAAATAATTGAAATTAAAATCAAAATTGAAAAATAAAAGTGCAAAAAATTTGTAATTTAGAGGCTAAATAAAAATGATTGAAAATGTAGAGACCATACCATTACAAAGAATTTTTTCTGCTCAGTGGCCCCATGACAAAGACAATTTATGTTTTGCAATTCTTTGACACATTTGGTTGGGAAGAAATCTTTGTATAAATGGCTGCTAGAAGGACAGAAGCTGCCTTTGAGAAAGTGTCAATAAAACCATTTTTGTTGACAAGAGTTTTATTGTATTTCTATTTCAGAAATTTAAAGTTATCCAATTATCAAAATTGCTTTTCTATTTAAGAAATTATTATTTAATTAAATACTATAGCAAATATCTAATTTGTATTTATTTTGTTGTTAAATTCTTATATACATATTTGATATTTTGAGTAAAGTGAATTTTTATAATAGATATTGCAAGAGAATTTAAAATATATATAATTGTTCGTTTTACCTCACAATTAAATGATAAACAATGTCTGTTATCTTTTGTTTCAGTATTTAAAATTAAAAAAAAAAAAAAAAAAAAGTGATTTCACAAATAGTTAACCAACAATATTTTAACAAAAATTGAATTAGATCTATTTATATTTTTTTCTACTTTAATTCTTACTTGAAATCTTTTAAAGTTTAATTGCACATTTAAATTTTGATTTTCAAATATCATCTTATGTCTAAAACCATAATTCTAAATTTAATTTTTGAAAAACAAAAATCCCTGTATCAATTAAGCTCACAATTCCTTCGTACATGATGATGAACAACATATAAAATATAAAACTTAATGGTTTGTTTTTTTTTTTGAAATATTGAAAAACTGTATGAAAACTAATAGTATTAATCGTTTACTTTCTATCAAATAATTAAAAATCATGCACTGAATTTCTTAACAAAGTCAAGAGAATTGAAGAAATTGGAAGACGCATTCAATCATTTTCTGTTTCTGTAAAATAACGAACAAATGTAAAAGAACAAAAAAACAAATAATCAAATTAACACAAATTCTCAAATAAAAATCAAAGTCTCATACCCAAAACAAAAATATTCTGAACAACATAAAAAAAAAATTTACAAATAACAATCTTAAAATTGTGGAGGGCATTACCCGAACCGAAATCCGAGTCCCCTACCCCTAGATGTTGTTGAACAGCTAATGAAACGAAAAATATTGTCGACGATCTCCGTATATGGAAATAAAATGAAATTAAAAACAGAAAAGAAACCAGCAAATATAATCTTTCCTCAACTAATTGTGAAGAGTTCATTGGAGGGTTGAAGTTGGTAACACAAAGTGAGATAAATGAGATAAAGAAGACGATTCTTGGCCCCAGTTCGATGAATATTTGTTTGAGCACAAAAATATTTGAGTTGTTTAAGCTTCAAACAACCCAGAAATTTTCCCAAGAGCAAGAACAGCCAATTGATTTTAGTATAATCTTCTTCAGATATCACTGGCTCCACACATCTTTCTTTATTGCACAAATTGCAATTTGGCAAAATAGGTTTTGTCCAACATTTTGGAGCTCTATCATGCATACTATCTTTTTCGTATTCAATAAATCTTGCTATTTCATTGAACTTATTCATCAGATCATATTCCATCTCATACTTTTGCTCACATTTTTTGCATTTTACTTCCCCCTTGATTGTGACAATGTTGTTTGATTGAAGGTACTTGAGTTCGTGGATTACCGCTCGTCGGTCTGTTGACCATGGATACGGTGGCTCAATTCTTGTCATGTCCGCTCTCGTTCTACGTCGTCTTGGTCTTGGTTGTGGTTCGACTATCTCCATTGGTTGTTGTTGGTGGTTTGAAGTTTCATTGTTGTGTTGAGTTGGGATCTCCTCAGATTCGTTTGGAGTTTTCCGTGGTGAGAGTGACGTAGTTGTGGACAGTAGTGGATATTCAAGTGGCGAAGGAGGAGGAGGAGATTCAAGTGGCGGAGGATACGGTGGAGGAGGAGGAGGAGATTCAAGTGGCGGAGGAGACGGTAGACGGAGTGAGAGTTCAAGATTTGATTGCCATTGGTAATCGTTTTGGTTAATACTTTTTTCAATCATGATTAGAAAGATTTAAAATAAGTGCAAATCATGCTACGATTTTACACCGTTGAATGTAGGAGAAAATTTTTAGTTACTTGAATGAATGGAAGAATTTGTGATCGTACGAGGTTTTAATAGAGGATGAGGAAATTATAAAAAAAAACAAAAAAAACAAAAAAAAAAAAACAAATAGGAAGAGATAAATCAGAAATCAGAATAAAATCTTTTTTAAGAAAAAATTTAAATAGCAGAATCTTTGTATCAAGTTTAAAACTAAAATTTTTGATAGCTATTGAAATTATATCTTTTTAATTAAAATAGTATTTTTTAATAAATAAAAAAATTAATTCAAGTGGTCTTTCGGGACTCTAGTTTAGAGTCCATATTTTCGTTTTATATTTATCTTTTTAAATTTTATCTTTCCAATTGGTCATCAATTATCTTATTAAGTTATTAATAAAATTGTTATCTATAAATATTTTTTTTAAACAATAAAAAAAAGCATAGATACATAAAAGAGTGTAAAAACAATATATTTTAATTTAGCTAGACAAATTTGTTCGGGTCGATTTGATTCTATATATTAAGAAGCTAATTAAATTAAGGTCATGTTTACTACTCTATAATCAAAATTATTGTTAAAACCGTAATGGAATTTTTTTTTTTTAATTATATTCATCGGGTACAACAAACTAAGCTTCCATGCATAAAGAATATATGAAATTGAGAGTAGAAAGAGAAAAAAATTAAAAATTAAAAATAAGTTTCCAAAAAATATTATTAACTATTTTTTTTGGGAATGTACCCACTTTTTTTTAATTAGATTTAATTGATTAGACCCAAATAAAAACAAGACTCAAAATCCAAATATAAAAATGATAAAATTGAAAACTTCAAACACCAAATAAAAAATTAAACTAAAAATTAAGATTAAAAGTGTTAGATTTGAAATGATGAAATTGAACTGTTAGAAACTTGAAGGTATTTAAAAAAAAAAAAAAAAAAAAAAAAAAAAAAAAAAAAAAAAAAAAAGAGAAAGAAGAACTAGATAGATGGAAAATTGTCATTGTTAATTAAGATTGAAAAGTAGAAAAAAAGTTGGGGCAAAGAGTATATCTAGGGGACAAATAAATTCAAACAAGATATATTTTTAAGAGGTAATTAAAAAAAAAAAAGGCTCAAAAAGATTTTGCTTGAATATTCAACTGATTTCTATCTATAATTACAAAGGTAGGCTGTTAATTAATTTAAAGAATTGTGATGTGAATTTATTTTTAATTATTATAAGTAAAGGGGCCAAACAATTAGGTCTAGAAAACTACTGTTTGATATTGTTATTGTTTTTTTTTTTTTTTTTTTTTTTTTTTGAATTTTTTGGGTTATTTTCCGATTTAATTTTTAAAATTTAGAGAATAAATAAATGAAATTAAATTCAAAACTTAAAATAAAAGTGTAACTTTAATAACTTAACCAAATAAAAATTAGACTGAAAATGTACCATTACAAAGAAGTTTTTCTGCTGAGTGGCCCCATGCCAATGACAATTTATGTTTTGCAATTCTCTGGCACATTTGGTTGGGAATAAATGTTTGTATGAAGGTCTGCTAGAAGGATAGAAGCTGTCCTTTGAGAAAGTGTCAATAAAACAGTTTTTGTTGACGTTGAGATTTTGTTGACATGGGTTTTATTGGAAAATTTATATCGATGACCTCAGAATTGGGTCGAAAATGTTAAATGACCCCATTTTTAAAGAAAATGTCAAAGGACCTATGCTAACGTCATGAATGAGTGAAGTTATAAATTTACTTTGTTGTTTCTCTTTCCTTTTTCTTCGATGATTTCCTTCTTCTTCGGCAATTTCAACCCTTACGCTCGCTCGACAATCGAGCACGACTTCAGTCATGGTAGTTCTGACCCCATCATCCATTCATTAATCAGTGAGATTTGACTGAAATCGACGATCCTCCTCCATTCCATTCTTCAGTGAGAGCAAGAGGGGGGAAGAAGTCGACTCATTTTGCGATGCTTGTGTGACGCATGGCTCTGCGGTGGATGTTCACAAATTGTTCGATGGATGTTTGTAAATGGATCGTCGTCAAGGGCGAGAGCGAGTTGAACTTTTCTACATGCACGAGTTTATTTTGGTAATTTCACCGGAACTTGATGTCAACAAAGGGTCATTTGACATTTTAAAAAAATATGGGTCATTTGATATTTTATATCCAATTTTTGGGTGATTCGTACAAATTTCCTCACTTTATTGACATCTTTGACCATCAACAAAAGTCCCTATTGACATTATTGTAGTGGTGTATATTGTTCTTCCTCGTCTTGTTTTTTTCCTGATTACTCTCCTTTTTGTGTAGTTCATAAATTAATAATCTTTCTTTTTAACTTTTAATTATGTGCTGTATGTTTTTCACATACATGCTAAAATATAGTTATTTTTTTTTAGTAATAACCCCATTCAATAATTTTTCACTTAAACAAAGAAAAACTCTATTTACACTTCCATTTTCAGAATCCAACAAGGTACTTGAATTTCAATTTTCCATTTGCATTTTCATTTTAAAAAGATTCATTTTTTTAAAAACAATATACAAGAGGCAAGAGGAATTATAAGATATCTCAACTAGGTTGACACATCTTTAACATCTTCATCATATGTCTCAAGAACCAATAGAGATATTATTGATTGATAAAAAAAAAAAATGATACAAGCAATGAGCTAGAGGAAAGCTCAAGAAACAAAAGGAAAATATAAAGAGGATAGACTAGAGAAAAGCCTTACAATTGACCATAGTGCAAGAACGCAAGATATATAATGTCCTCCCATAACTACTATATCGATTTACCACCATTTTGAAAAGTTCTTTCATTTCTCTCCGAACTTGTTTTTGCTCTAGTAATTTAACTAAAGAAATATTTTCTAGGGAAGAAGATCAAGAAAACCATGATAATAGAATGGTGTGAGAAAACAAATACAATTTTAAGAACACAAAAATAAAAAAATCAAATGGTTGGGATTTTGAGTTGATTAGTTTCTTTAAATTGGGAGCATGTACATAATTATATATTAAAAAATTATGCAAATTTTTTAGTAGTATATATACTTTTTTGCATCAATTAATTTACTAATGACTAATAAAAGAATTTTCCAAAGCAAGGATAAACCCCTTTATGGTACTCGAGATGAGATCATCACTTTGGCAGCCCTATGCTATAAAAGATCTTTTCATTTTTATAATTACGATGCTCTCTTCATTAGAAGAATTTTCTCTACCCTTTTAATTTGTATTTAGTTACCTGTAATTGAGCTCGACTCTAGTTCTCTGTTTATCTAGATGAAGGTGCTAAGAAAAAAAATAATCATGATTTAAGTTAAAATTTACCCACCTTAAATTACTTACCCTAAATTATTAAAGGTACAGAATATCATAAAAACAAATAAATAAAATAACCAACGTAGATATAAGTAATAACAATCTTAAAACCTGACCAATCACTGAAACCAATTCTTTTTGTTGTGTCCAGGCTAGCTTTCAATTGGTATATTTGAACTAAACCCAAATTAAACACACAATAATACTAAACAATAAACATTTCCCAAATACATTTGAAATCCAAAATTACAACACATAGTCCTAATTAATTAATTCCAAATCAAACCATAAACATAATTAAAAAAAAAAAACAATAATAATAATACTTAATAATACTAATAATCCAAATTCTTGCTCAAACTCAACGGAATCGGCCAGAAGGATCAACTTGGTGGCATAAAGTGTTATTACAAATAATGAAAACAACTTCAAGGTTGTTAGAAATTAGTTATATACAAGCTGTCTTTATATACATTTGTATTTTCTTGTACAAGTAAGAAGAGAGAGAAAAATACTGAAAGATCAAGATAGCTAAATAGACTTATCTTGTAATAGTTCTTTTGTAACTCCCCTATCAGAAATCATCAGCTTCTCCGTGGACGTAGACTACCTTTCGCCGAACCACGTAAAAACCTTTGTGTTCTTCTTCCCTAATCTTCTTTTACTCTATCGTGTACCTTTTGACTCCGATCATGTACCTCGACACTCCTATCGTGTAGACTCTCACTCAGCTGCGAACCCCATCGTCTAGACGATCTTTAGTAAAACCTTCATCGTCTAGACGAATATTGCCTTATCATTTAGACGAATCACAGCCTTACCTCAATCGACTAGACGATACTTGCCTTCATTATCCAGACGATCTCCGGCAGCATCTCCCTCTGGTTCTCCCTCTCTTTTCTCTCGGCTTCTTTCTGCAACAAAGAAAATAAAAGAATAGTCATTGAATTGTCTACAATCTTCAGAGTGCTTGAAATTAATCTTTACCATCAAAGTGTAGGGTGAAGATTATTCTTCACGTGGATTGTGCTTAGCACACTGTTTTTGTGTTCAAGTGCTTTCCATTGGTGGTATCTGGTTTTCACAATCGAGCCAGGTTTTTAGTTAAGCCCAAATTAACTTTGCTTTCAAGAATATAGTGATTTCTCACAGTCCATTAAATCTATCAAGCCCAACAAGTGGTATTAGAGCTTGCAAGAAAACTTCAAGATTAGTCAAGATTCTAAATACGCAAAATCTTGGAGCTTTCAGATAGAATTTGAAACAAAAATGGCAGTAGCAAGATATGACATTGAAAAGTTTGATGGAAAAGGAGACTTTGGCTTGTGGAAAGCCAAGATCAAGGCCATCTTGGGGCAATGTAGGGCTCATAAGGCCCTTGAGGATCTAGCAAAGCTGCCAATTACTGCAACAGAAGAAGAAAAGGAGAGTATGGAGCTAACTACTCATGGCACACTTGTTTTAAATCTGTCAGGTAGTGTTCTAAGACAAGTGATCGACCAAGAGACAACATTCAAGAAGTGGAGCAAGCTGAATGAGCTTTATAAGACTAAAAATCTGCCCAATAAGCTTTTCCTAAGGGAAATGTTTTTTTACCTTCAAGATGAGTGCCTCGAAATCCTTGACAGAGAACTTAGATGACTTCAAAAGGATTACTACTGAATTCAAGACTCAAGGAGAAGAGATTGGGATAGATAATAAGCCTTTGTGCTTCTCAACTCACTGTCGAATTCCTACAAAGATGTAAAGACTGCCCTAAAATATGGTAGAGACTCTCTAACTACTGATATTATCATTTCAGCCTTTAAAATTAGAGAGATGGAGCTCCTAACCAACAAGGAAGATAAGGCCAGTGCTGAGGGCTTATTTGTGAAGGGTAAGTCAAAACAGAAAAATAAGAAAAAGGGGAAACAAAGCTCAATAGAAGAGGGGAAAGAAAAATCTAAGATTAGATGTAAATATTGCAAAAAACTAGGACATCTAATCAAGGATTACAAAACTTTAAAATGGAAAAATGAGCAGAAAAATAAGCAACAACAACCTCAACAGAAAGTTCAACCAAATTAGTCAGGTGAAGCCTCAATTTGTGAGGATTCTTACTTCTATTCAGATGCTTTAGCTACATCAAATTGGAAGGCAGATGAAGAATCTGATAAGAACCTAGATTGGGTTATAGACTCAGGATATTCTTTCCACATGACACCCCACAAAAACTAGTTAGCACTTATAAAGAGTTGGATGGAGGTTCTGTCTACATAGGTAATAATAACTTATGCCCAGTGGTTAGTATTGGCTCTGTTTCATTCAAACTTAAAGATGGATCAGTCAAACTATTGAAGAATGGCATACATGTGCCTAAGTTGAAGAGAAATCTGATTTCACTAGGCATGCTCGATTCTATTGGCTGTGAATATAGAGGAAAGGACGCTACTATGAAGTTTTGAAGAACAGTAAGCCTATTCTCAGAGGGGTCAAGATTAATGGTGTTTATGTTGTTCAAGGAGTTCAGAAAATGCATTCAGCCTTGATTGTGACTTAGAACCAGCCTACGGAAGGAGATCTTTGGCACAAAAGACTCTCACACATTAGTGCCAAAGGTCTACAAGCTCTTGCTGATCAGGGAATTCTACTAAGGGAAATCATCAGAGCCTATATTTTTGTGAACATTATGTGATAGGAAGGCTACAAGGCAGAGTTTTGTAAAGGCTCAGCATACAACCAAGGCCATCCTTGACTATGTGCATTCAGACCTATGGGGTCCCTCACCTTTCCAATCCTTATGTGGAGCCAGGTACTTCTTAATCTTTGTGGATGATTATTCTAGAAAATGTTGGATTTATTTCCTTAAATCTAAGAACTTAGTATTTGATAAGTTCAAAGAATGGAAGATTATAATTGAAAAATTGTCTAACACTCAAATTAAGTGTCTAAGAACTGACAATGGGCTTCAGTACAGAGGAGTTTAATGTTTTTTGTAGACAACATGGTATTACTAGACACAAAACTGTTATGTATACACCACAACAAAATGGGGTGGCAGAGAGATTGAATAGAACTATTATGGAGAGAGTAAGAAGCCTACTGTTAGATGCAATACTTCCTGAATAATTTTGGGCAGAAGCAGCCTCATATACTGTTTATACACTAAACAGATGCCCCCATGCATCTCTTAACCTTCTAACCCCTGAAGAAAGGTGAACCAAACAACCTTTTAGCCTAAGTAATCTAAGGGTGTTTGGCTGCATTGGTTTTGTCCATCAGAGCAAGGGGAAATTAGCTATCCAAGCTGTGAAATGTATGTTTTTGGGTTTCACAGAAAGAGTTAAGAGGTTTAGAATGTGGCACCCTATAGAGAAGAGATGTATTACAAGCAGAGATGTTATTTTCAGGGAGGATGAGATGTTTATGCAGGGATCTACATTTAATGTTACAATACCTCAAATGAAGAATGATAAAATTGAGGTGGGAGCAAGTTCTCAACCCTAGTTCTGATCCTTCAAGCTCAGAATCACCTTTTGATCAACTACTTCATCTTGAAAAAAAAAGTAGAAGATGTTATTTCTGATCCCGAGCAAGAAGAACCAGACTTGGGAGGGGGTACAACCTAGCTAGAGATAGGCAAAGAAGAACTATTGTGCCACCTTCAAGGTATGATGACTACTTAGCTTTAAATGCTTCAGACTTATGTAATGATTCAGAACCCTCAACTTTTGAAGAAGCAGTGAGTTGTTCTAAAGCTAAGTTGTGGATAGAAGCAATGAATGAAGAAGTTGATTCACTAGTCAGAAATAACACTTGGGAGTTGACACTCTTGCCAAAAGGTTGCAAGCCAATTGCATCCAAGTGGGTGTACAAATTAAAGGAGGGTTTCCCTAATGATCAAGGACCTGGATATAAAGCTAGGTTGGTAGCTAAGGGTTTTACTCAAAGATCAGGTATTGATTTCAATGAGATATTCTCTCCAGTGGTCAAGCAAACTTCTATCAGACTATTATTGTCTATTGTGGCTCAGAATAACCTAGAGCCGGAGCAACTTGATGTTAAAACAACTTTTCTACATGGCTTCTTAGAAGAAGTTATCTATATGAGCCAACCTAAGGAGTATGAGGTCAGAGGGAAAGAAGACTATGTTGCCTACTTAAAAAGTCTATCTATGGCCTTAAATAGTCCCCTAGGTGCTGGAATAGGAGATTTAGTGACTTTATGCAGAAGAATGACTTTAATAAAAGCTCCTATGATAGTTGTGTTTACATAAACACTGATATCTATACTCATCCTATCTATTTGTTACTCTATGTGGATTACATACTATTATCAAGAGCAACTATGAAATAGTTAAATAAAGTCAAAGATATACTTAAGTCAGAATTTGAAATGAAAGACATTGGTAATGCAAAGAGAATTCTAGGCATTGATATAATCAGAAACAGAAAATCAAGTATTCTCAGCATTGATCAGTTACAATATTGTCAGAAATTGCTTAAGAAGTATCATATGACAGAAGCTAAATCAGTATCTACTCCTATTGTTAATCATTTCAAACTCTCAAAAGAGAATTCACCTAAAGAATCTGACATTGAACATCAAAAGGTAATGTCAACTGTCCCCTATTCCCAAGTTGTGGGAAGCTAAATGTATCTAATGGTGTCTACAAGGCCGGATATTACCTATGCCACAAGTTTGGTGAGTAGATATATGGCTAATCCGGGTAAAAGAAACTAGGAGGCAACTAAGTGGATAATGAGGTACCTTAAGGGTACTTCAAGTGCTAAACAAATGTACCAATAGCTTCCAGACAAAGAATCAGAGTTGATTGAGTATGTTGACTCTGCTATGCTGGAGATTTAGACAAGAGAAGATCCTTATCAGGCTATATCTTCCTATGTGGCAGGTGTGTTTTAAGCTGGAAGGCTACATTGCAATCAGTAGTAGCCCTTTCTACTACTGAGGCAGAGTTTGTTGCTCTTTCAGAAGCAGTAAAAGAAGGTTTATGGCTAAAGGGTCTCCTATGTGATTTCGGGATTAAACAGAATATAGTGAAAACTTTTTGTGACAATCAGAACACCATACATTTATCAAAGCATCCACAGTATCACAACAGAACTAAACATATAAATGTTAAATATCATTTCATTCGAGAACAGATTGAAGCAAAACAAGTAGAAGTTTTGAAAGTGCATACCTCAGAGAATGCCTCTGACATGTTGACAAAGACTGTCACTCAGCTCAAACTTCAGAAATGCCTTGATATTATAGGGTTTGAGCTGAGAGACAAAGGTTAAAGAAGAAGAGAATCAGTTTAGAGAAGCTGAAGAAACACTTGAAGTTTCTTTGAAAGTGGAGATTGTTATTACAAATAATGAAAACAACTTCAAGTTGTTATAAATTAGTTACATACAAACTGTCTTTATATACATTTGTATTTTCTTGTACAAGTAAGAAGAGAGAGAAAAATACTGAAAGATCAAGATAGCTAAACAGACTTATCTCGTAATAATTCTTTTGTAACTCCCCTATCAGAAATCATCAGCTTCTCCGTGGACGTAGGCTACCTTTGGTCGAACCACATAAAAACATTTGCATTCTTCTTCTTCCCTGATCTTCTTTTCCTCTATCGTGTACCTTTTGACTCCGATCATGTACCTCGGAACTCCTATCATGTAGACTCTCACTCGACCGCGAATCCCATCGTCTAGACGATCTTCAGTAAAACCTTCATCGTCTAGACGAATATTGCCTTATCGTCTAGACGAATACTCGCCTTCATCGCCTAGACGATCTCCAGCAGCATCTCTCTCTAGTTCTCCGTCTATTTTCTCTCGGTTTCTTTCTGCAACAAAGAAAAGAAAAGAATATTCATTGAAATGTCTACAATCTTCAGAGTGCTTGAAATTAATCTCGACCATCAAAGTGTAGGGTGAAGATTATCCTTCACGTGGATTGTGCTTTTAGCACATTGTTTTTGTGTTCAAGTACCTTCCATGGGTGGTATCTGGTTTTCACAATCAGGGTAGGTTTTCAATTAAGCCCAAATTAACTTTGCTTTCAAGAATACAGTGATTTCTCACAGCCCATTAAACCTATCAAGCCCAACATAAAGTGATATAAGTTAGATAAAGAAGACGATTTTTTGCACATGTTCAATGATTGTTAGTGTAGTTGCAAAAGTATTTCTGATGATTCAAATTCAAAACTCCAAGCATTTCTCCCAATATCAAGAACAACCAATTGATTTTTCTCTATTCCTCCGGGATCACCGGCCTTACTCCATTCTCATGTCTGCAAAATCGACACGTTGGGTAATTAGGGTTCATCCACAACCTTGGTGCTCTGTCGCGAAACAAGTTCTTGCTCTCCTCCACAAAGTTTGCAATCTCATCAAATTTCGAAATCATGTTGTATTCAATCGTGTATTATCTTTTGGCATGTCCGAAAATGGACTTCCACGGAGATCGTGAGGATTTGATTTGACTTCAAGTCGTTTAGGGTTTCAACCACAGCTTGTCGGTTTGTGGACTATAGATATGGTGGCTCGATTGTATCCGTCGTTCTTGGTGATTGGGAATTGCTGTTGGATCGACACCATCACGCAGCGGAAGGGAATAGGATCCATAAGTATTCTAATTCATTAATTTGGTTGAAAAGAAACATGTTAAAACAGAGTTTAATGGGTTTCAAGAACATACCTTGGCCGAACCAACGAAATCTCCATTTTCCAGCTGCAAAATCCTCTGAATCCTTGTGTAGACCACCACAAGATCTTCCCTACTATACTCTTGGTGCTCTAGATTGAGTTGTGGAACTCAAAATAAGCTGGAATCAAAGGGAGTATGAAGAAAGCTCACTAAACCAGCCTACTGAAGAACACCTTCTTCATCCGAATTTTTCAGCAAAAAATCAATCGATTCTTCATTTTTTTCTCTTCACTCCAATCTCTTAAATATATTGCAGAATATCATGCAAAGAGATGTGTTGCATGGGATGCAACTCATGCTTAGAGTAAACCAAAGAAGAGGTGGTGGGTTCCTTGTGAGCAAGTTGAAGATGAACTTGAAAAACCCATTTTTCAATTTTGTGTAATTTTTCAATTTCCAAAAATCCAAAATTGATCTTAAATCATATTTTATTTCTAAAATCAAAATTTATTAATTTTCAAATAAAATTAATAAATAATTATTTAAACAATTTAAATCATTCTAATTAATTTAATATCCAATATTAAATTAATATTTATACAAATTCATCTTCATATATTTAAATCATATTTAAATATATTTTCTCAAATTTCGTTTGATTCTAATTTGAATGTTTCAAATTAACTTATCACACTACTCTAGAGCTAATCCATTTTCGAGCTAGTAGGGGGACCTCATGGACCTACAGATAATGGACTCCAACGATTCGAAATTAATTGGCTAAACTCATTAGACCTATCTAACCTCCATTCATTAACTAATGGGTCACTCCACTAAAGCCCATAGTTGAACTCCTCTCATTGTAGATATATTATATCTACTCGATATAACCATGATTAGTAAGTTAACCCTTCACAGGTTGTTCGTAATAACGGTTGGGTCAAATCTCTATTTTACCCCTGAAATTATCTCTTGTTCCTTATGTCCCCAATGATCCCCTAATGAACAATTGTTTTATGATCCAATCACAAAACTGAGTCCTTCTCATGCCAAATGAGAGGGCGAGATCCCTTGTTTAAGCCCCATAATCAACACTTAAGGGAACAACCTCTCTACTATCCCTAAAGCGGGTAGGAGTGAATTCCCTCTTGCACCCTATATCCCCAACTATCTATCTGGTTTTACCCCTGAAATGGCAGTCATATTGAATCGGCGCTGTTGAGCCAATCCTCACCTATGAAAATCTAAGGGCAATTCCAGATAAACAGGAGTTCATAGTTAGCTCAGGATTAAGGTCAAGTTACCTAGGTCATTACTTTGAAATAGTCAGTCTTAAATAGTAAACAACGTTATAAAGTAAGAGTAACTCATTTCGTGGTCCGATCTTGTACAAACTCTTTTGCACAAGGACACCCCACTCCTTATGTCCAACATGAACGAATTAGGATCACTTCATTTGTAGCACTTTACAACTCCTTATAACAACTACAGAATAGGTTGTATCCAATAGTGTTACCAGAATAAGGTACCCAACCTTATCCATATATTATAGATCATTTTGACTATTTACTCGAACCTGATCCACCTTTATGTCTCCACATAAAGTTCAAGTACTTATCCAATAGTCAAGGAACTTTTAGGTTTATTGGATTTCTATTCAAGCAATAGATCTATTTAATATCACCTTTATTGAATTTTCAGAATAAGCTCAATTGTTTACATACCATAAGTTTTAGGACATAAAACCCAACAATTGCAACATTGGAGGGATGATGACAGACGAGTTCCTAAATTGCGAGTTATTCTCATGTTGGTTATTGAAATTGATATTATATTATTATATTCGTCATAGCACCTTGTTGCCCATCCTATGTCGATTAGTTACTATTTATTTATTTAGTATAATTATTTGATATTATGTTGTTGTTATTATTATATAGATATTTATCTTTACATTTCATATTTGATTGTTTATTGGTCAAGGTAATGAAAATGTTTAAATTGAATATTTAAATTTAGATTATATATGTGAATAATTTGATTTATATTTATTTCTTTCTACTAAAAAAGTTGATTAATTTTTTTTATGTCAAAATTGGAGTAATTTATTTTTAAACTCAAGTTATTAGGTAAAACTAAACGCAATAAATAATTTAGTGATAGAGTTAATTATTTATTTAAAATTTGATCACAATTAGTGATTTAAATTAATTGATTTTTTTTAATAAAAAAACTAATAGGTAGTAGGGATGGGATGGGAATTTCACGGGATGGAGAATTAAGAGGGGTGGGGATGGGGACGAGAATGGCATCCCGGCCCGGCCCGACTCCACCCCACCCATTGGACATCTTTAGGTTATCCAAGTACCTAATCATGAGTTTACATGTAATAATCTTTTTCATAAAAAATAATTTTTATATAATTTTTTATTTGGAATTAAAGAGAATACATGGAGATAGTGTGTAACATGGGCTAGATCATGTATTGCTCTTTATTTTCATGACTTAATTTTTCGATCATTAATTAATATTGAATTCCATTAAATTTGGTTAATTCAAATTTATTTTTTGAGTAATACGTTTGTGTAATAATTGAATTTTGACGGATTGATTCATATCTATCTAAAGATATATCATTGAAAGTGATAAAACAAGCAAGAAAGAATAAATTTAATTATTGTTGAATGAGAAATTTTAGACCAATCACAAGTTGCCACGTCATTTACTAAATTAATGATGAAATTCCAAATCATTAAATTTGGGCTCAATTCGGAGTTGACATATGTTCTGAATTGAAGTTGAAGACAAATTTCGATGACGCGACGTGATTTTATCATGACGTTGAATCAGATAAGATTAATATGACCCAATTTGATATTATTATTTGGGTCAAAGTCCAACTACGTCAAAAAATAGGATGAATTTGACCCAAATATCAAATCAAGTCTAAATCCGATTAATTGGGCCCAAAGGGCAACCCATAGACCAACCAAGCCCAAGTCCAACTAATTGGGTCCAAAGGCCAGGCCCATGGATCAACCAAACCCAAACCCACCTATGAACTCTATAAATAGATAAGCTCTCCTCATTTGGAGGGGTCAATAATTCTATACTCGAGAGAGCTTATAGAGAATTCTCACACTCAAAAAACTTCTTGACTCCTGAAGCTGACCACATCCAAGCAGATCAACAAGTAAGTAGATCAACAAGCTCAAAGGCCGATCATCCAAACAAATCAACAAGCCCAAAGGCAATCATCCAAGCATATGATCAAGCCCAATCCAAGCAGATCAACAAGCCAAAGGCCGATCATCCAAGAAATCAACCAACTTAAAGACCCTAGTTTATTTTGAAAGCGTCGAAATATTATGTATTAGAGATTATACTCACTTTCCACAAAATTAAGACAAATACAAAGTTCAAGTTCCACTAAATAAATTTCTTGAAATCTCGTGCCAACAATTATCTTTTTAATAACAAGATCTTTGTATAAGTTAAAATATAAACTTTCAAAAATGTCAATAAATCGGAAAATAACCATATCTTTTTTTATTTTTTATTTTTTGGTTTTTAGATACTTATTTGGCCTAACTTTTATTACTACCAATTTTTCATCTATCTAGTTTTTTTTGGAAAATATAGTTTTTTTTCTAAGGTTTTTTTGTGTTCAACTTTGTCATTTTAAAACTAAAATTTTTAATTTAGAATTTTGAGTTTAATTTTTATTTAATCTTAAAAGTTCCCAAAATTTACATTCGGAAAATAACCATATCTTTTTTTATTTTTTATTTTTTGGTTTCTAGATACTTATTTGGCCTAACTTTTATTCCTACCAATTTTTCATCTATCTAGTTTTTTTTTTTTTTTGGAAAATATAGTTTTTTATCTAAGGTTTTTTTGTGTTCATCTTTGTCATTTTAAAACTAAAATTTTTAATTTAGAATTTTGAGTTTAATTTTTATTTAATCTTTAAAGTTCCCAAAATTTACATTTTTATATTTGAATTTTGAGTCTTATTTTTATGTTGGCGAGTTTTACTTAATTTTAAGGTTTACACTTTAACCTTTAATTTTTTGTTTTTTTACGTTAATGTCTATTAATTAGTTTTTACTAATTGTTATCATATTAAAATTAATTTTTTAAATCAATTAACAGAAAATTAAAAAAGATCAATAAAAATCCAAGGGCAATTTTAGTTTTTGCTTTATTTTAGCATACTTTAGAAATATATTTTTCAAAACTATAAAACTTAAATGGATAAAAAGTTTCAATTACATAAAATTACTATAAAAGCACTAAATGAAATATCTTTAAAATTATAGAACTTGATTAAACTAAAATATTGTTCTGACCTAATTTTTCTATACCTATATTTTTTTATTTGAAAAATAATTATAGATAACAATTTTGTTAATAACTTAATAAGATAATTGATGACAAGTTGAAACTTGAAAGATAAGTTTTTTTAAAAAATCAAGATAAAGCAAAAATATGGAAGCCAAACTAGAGTCCTAAATACCACTTGAATTTAATTTTTCATTTATTAAAAAAGACTATTTTAATTAACACAAGCCAAGACAGAGCTAAATAGAAACCAAGCTAAACCAAAAATAAAACATCACAGTCCATCCAGATTAAAATATAGAACAGAGAAAAAAAAAAAGAAAACCCCACAACTAGAGGCAACAGCAAAACAAAGACCAACAAAAAAAACATACAAAGAAATACATCAATCCGCCAGGAAAACTAGATAAGACCAAGAAGATCAATCCGTCAGGAAATAGCATGAGCACGAACCATAGAGACAATAAAATGAAACAGATCAGAGACTGTCCTTGGCTGACCCCATGGAGTCGACGATTATGCTCTTTTCAAAAGTAGTACATGGAAGTTTACCCGAAGACACGAAACAACTTACTAAGCATCCCTTACCTGACCCCACTTGACACACCCAATTAAACTCTACATCCCATCCTGCCACCCGATGAGTCGAACCCAATTGAAGCACCATGTGACGCCCCAAAGATTTATACATATATATGTTTATAAAAAAAAAAAAAAAAGAGGGTTAATAGTTAAATTAAGGAAAAGGGAAAGGGAATTAGGGTTATAAATGAGGGTTTAGGGAACCTCGATAGGTATAAATCTTTGGGGTGTCAGATCACACCTCTCTCCCAAACCCACACTAAAAAAATAAATGATTTTGCAACCCCAGACCTCCTCCACACAAAAGACACCCCCTCCGACACACCCCACCTTCTCAACTAATCCCGCGTGCCCCGCCTGTCCCCCACAGCTAACCACGCACAGAAGGAATGACGTGGGACACCACCCCTTGACCACAAAAGACCTGCTCAAAACACCCTAGGACGACAAGGATGCAAACGATCCCACACACTAGCAATTGAAAACCGACCACTTGCACTCGGCACCCAAACCCAATAATTCTCCCCCTCTCACCCTTGGCCCTACTGCTTGTATAAGACCCCAGATCTTGAGCAACTCCCATGACACTGTAGACCATCTTCAACCTCTCTCACCATCCATAAACTCCGACAACTACGCCCTCAAACTACTCTCTGCATCTCCAACCACCTTAGACTCATATGTATCCAAAATTACACCCCCTGACAACCAAAGGTCCCACCACACAAAGTGCTTGAATCTATCTCTACACTGCAAGATAGCCTTCAAGCACCAAGACTTCCCAACCTCACACAGAACCACCCACAAAGACAGCCCATGCAAAATATACTCCTTCAGTAATGAGCCAACTTAACTAAAAGAAGCCAGAACAGCTTCATAATAGCAGCTTGGTTCCATAAAGCGACATATTTCAAACCCAACCCCCCTCACCCTTTGGCAGGCACACCTCATTCTAAGCCACCCATGCACCACCCCGACTCCCCACACTGCCCTTCCATAAATAGCTTCCAATAGACGCTCAACCGCATGAGTTACACATGTAGGTAATACTAAGATACTACACCAAAACACCTGAAAGGATTGCAACCAACTCTTAATACGAGTTGTAATCCTCTGAATCAATAGCGCACAATCCACAACCCTTAACCTACCAGGCAATAAATGTAACCCGAGATACCTAACAGGCAGCGAACCAAACCTGAACCCTATTAAAGCGGCAAGATCCTCATCAACACTAGAATCCACTCCCACTACAAATATAGAATTCTTCCCCACATTCTCAACTAATCCAGACAACTCTGCAAACTCCACCAATACCTACTTCACAAACTCCCGAGACACTTTCTCTGCTACACAGAAATCATTAAATCATCAGCAAAGGCCACATGCGCCAAGCTCACATGCTCACACCAATCATGGAACCTAAACGAATCAGGAGGCTTATTTAACAATTGAGACAACATTTCCATCAACAATACAAACAAAAATAGAGATAATAGATCCCCCTACCTCAACCCCTTCCTCCCCAAGAAAACCTCCTCAAGAGACCCATTAATCATCATAGACAAAGTCGACGAAGTAACACAAGTCCTTACCCAGCTAATGAATTGAATGAGAGTATCAATAGTAAGCAACACACCAAATAGGAAATCCCAATTGATTGAATCATAGGCCTTCTGCAGGTCAACCTTCAACACACATATAGGCTTCTCTTTTTCTAACTTATAGCCCCCCACAAATTCTTGACACAACAAAATGTTATAAAAAATTGACCTACCAGGAATAAACACTGACTGGTTACCATTAATGACAGAAGGCAACCACAACCGCAACCTAGGACCTTCGAGATACACTTATATACAACATTGCAACATGAAATAGGACGAAAGTCCTCCATACGATCTGGTCCTGGCCTCTTAGGGATAAGAGAAATAACAATAGAATTAACTCCACCAGGGAGATAATAGGACTAAAAAAAATTCAGCACAACATCACAGAAATCAACCCCAACCACACTTTAAGCAGATCTGTAAAAATCCACTGAAAACCCATCAGGCCTAGAAGCCTTTCCAGATTTCATTGAAAATAAAGCATTGTGAATCTCATCCCGACTCACTGGGTGACCAAACGCCTCCACCCCCTCCATGGGCCAGCTGAACTGCAAAATATCCCTAATTCGGGCAGTAAGGTCCCTATACCTCAAAGGCTGACTCCCCAAACTACCTCGAAAGAAATCCATTGCCACCTTTGTCATCCTGCCATGTACCGCTTGGCAGGTACCCCCAACATCCACAACTGACAGCAGACCACTGCAACTACGACGAAAATCAACACAACAATGAAAAAACATTGTGTTCATATCACCTAACTCCAACTACCTCACCCTAGCCATCTACTGGAGCGACACATCCTCCAACCTAGCCACTGACCAGAAAACCTCAGTGGCCCGAGCCGCCTCTGCACACACTACTGTGAAAACGGATCCTCTCCACCTCGGCCTGAGCAGCCTCCATATTCTAGCTAGCAACCCGCACCTCATCAGATAACACAGAGATACGCCTACCATACGAGGTACGTAAAACCCACTTCACTGCCTTCAGATTGCACACAAAACTAACCTTAGAGGACACATCCTCAGATCTTCTCCACATTGACCTAATAGTATCAATAGAAACATCTGCCTTCGTCCAATGAGGAGAATAGTGAAACGTAGGAGGCGACCTACTCCTCGTCTCCCCTATAGACACCAGGAGAGGGCTATGATAAAAAATCCTCCACTGCCCAATCTTAACCTCCGAATAAGGAAAAGCCACCGTCCACGCCTCATTAAACAAACTCATTCAACCGGCGCAGGATACCATTCCCCTGAACTTTACTTGTCCAAGTAAACCAATTACCTATCACACCAATCGCAACCAGATTCGCCTCCAACAATGCCCCATCAAAATCTTCCCTCTCTCTTAAGTTAGGACAACCACCAAAATCCTCCAAACTACTATGAATAACATTAAAATCACCCAAAACAACTTCAGGAAGCTACCATGAGGCACACACATCGATCAACTAGGACCACAAGTTCCACCTATCACTCACCTGATTAGAGGCATAAACAGCACCAACATAAACCCGAGCATTAGAAACAATATCCATCAAGGATCTAGAAATAAACTGATCACCCCTGACATCCAAGAGTAAAATCATAGACACTCTTCCGCCACATCACCCAGATTCTCCCAACACCTCGAACACTATAGCTACTCACACAACTCCAAGCATCACCAAACCTACCCATCACCACATCAAAATTCTCCCGACGAACACGCGTCTCAAGAAAACAACAGAAAGTAACAGAAGAAGAAGTAAGAAAATCCGCCATCACCCTACACTTAACAGGGTCATTCAAACCCTTAACATTCCAGGAACACCAGATCATGATACTAACAAGGGAACAAACCTACCACCCTCCACCGAGCTTCTACCCATACTCCCAGTAGACTAATCCATAATATATATTGGATCACGGTTAGGATGTACTACAGCCAACGCCAACGAATCCCCTTTCTCATCCTTCAAGATGTCAAACTGATTCCGCTTATCCACAAATTTAACAAATCCCGTAATCTTAGAGGAACCCCAAATAACTCTAGTACTCGGTGTAAAAGAACCTAACGACCACTGCCAGCTCCACCTCTAATCACTCCCTTCTCACACTGACGATGACTAACCAAAGTAAACTCATCATCACACCCTTCACCACTATTTCCAGCTATTGAATTAACTCCCTTTCCACCACTAACGACACCCAACCCTTCACACCCAATTCCAACCTTAACCTCTGAGGACCCTTCAGTAACTGCCACAATACTTAAATCCTGGTTCTTTGGCACACTCTTAGCCTCACAAATATTCACATGATGCCCAAAAGATCCACAACAACCACATTTACGCAGCTTCCATTCATACACCAACAGGATAATAAATTTCTGACCATGCATTCTAACAGTTATTGAGGGAGGCATGAAAGAATCCTCATCTACCTCAACACACACCCTAGCATACTATAACCTACGTTTCTCTTTAGGAGCCACATAAAAAAAGACAGGCCTCCCCACAGCACTAGCCAACACAGCTAAACCCCTATCCGTCCACAACTCTAGGGGAACACACTCTAATTTAATCCAGATTGGTACATAATCAAATACAGAAGTTTCAGGAACAATACCTGGAGACCACTGTCACAATAAGATGGGCTTGCCACCCAAGTGCCATAGACCATTATCCAACACCTAGTCACAAGATTCAGCCTTGAGGAATTTAAAGATAATCAAACCATTCTCTAGAAGCATAATCGTCGGCATTTCAACACGTCCCCAAATTCTCTTAATAAGGTGGCAAATTACAGCATACGACATCTTAGCATCCACAAACTGACCCACCAACAATTTCTCCCATAAACTAATCCCTGCATCAATAACCTCCTCACAAGGTTCAACCAGAACCCTATCATTCATAATCAATGAGGGCGTAAATTCAAGATCTCCTTTCAAATTCGACCCAAACAAAGCCGACCACGACTTCCTCCCTTTCGAACCCAAATTATTCATAGTTGCACTAGCCTCCAACACCTTTGAATGGTCCACCTCAACCGGAACTAACTCAAACTTCCTTGAATCGACCCGATTTCCAGCCAAACCAAGAATTTCTAAATCAGCCCCCCTCAACCCGACATCTCCCATGTGCATCACTCGTGAACTGGTCCCCCTCAACCCGACAACTATCATGGGCAACAAGTTATCCAATCCATCTTGGATCGACCGCCCACCATGTTCCCCTCAATCAACCTCACCCAGTCCAATACGCTCTCGAGCCAAACCACGCACTCGTCTATCCACATCTTCAACCTCCACCCCACCAGCCTCACACTGTCCATCCCCATCACACCCTAACCCAAAGCCACGCTGAAGCCCATTCTCATTCAGCCCAACATCCTTGCTACCAACACCACCCTGTATTACCAGCCTAATCTTCCCTTCCTCCAGCAGATGTTCCATCCTTGACCCAGACCCCAAACTCAGCCCCACCTCAGTGTTCCTACCTCCCTCCTCATACACCAGCCCACCATCACTAAACCTAAGCCCCTCCGGTTCAACTCCAACCCGATTCCCCACCGAACCCGGTTTTAAGGTTTCCTTCAACCTCACCCATCTGCCGCCACCACCTCCTTTCTGTCACCTGCCAACGACGATCGGCCAAGACACCCAATCTCCTCATAACGAACCAACTTCTTAACAGAGCATACCTTCTCTTCTGCCCGACCAGGCATATCCACCAACATCTGCTCAACTTCAGCTTTAAGAGCTCGATATGGCTGACGGACAACCCTCGCCTCACTCTTCTCCTTCAGGCGCAGCAGTGAGCGCTTCCTAACCATTGAGATTTAAACCTGTCCAACAACTAATCCTTACCAAACAACTCAATCAGCAGCCCACCAAAACCCCAAACTCAGATCTGAACACTCGAACAGCAGCCCACCAATGGTGACAGAAACCAGCGTGCGGATCGATGACAACCACACGAAAGCTGGGCAACGCTCGCCTGCGTCCATAGAGGCATCAACGAAACCTGGTATAGAGGACGGTGCGGCTGGACGTGCGTGAGAGGGAGGCGTCTTGGACAACCGATCCGTCGTGCGGGCGAGCGGCAGAGAGGCTGGATCTGGGCGTCCTGGACTGAAACCGGCAGCGCAACCAATGGGCTAGCTTCAATCGGCCACAGGCGTCAGACGACGGAAGAAGAACTAGCTGACACGTGAAGGCGACGGACAGCTGAGTGGACGTGAGAGGGAGTCAGCGCGGCTAGGGCTTCGACGATTTTTTTTTTTTTTTTTTAATTTTAGTTTTAAACTTGATATAAAGATTCTGCTACTTAAATTTTTTGTTTTTTCAAATTTTTATTCTGATATATGATTTATCTCTCCTTATTTGTTTTTTTTACTTCCTCATCCTCTTTTAAAACTTCATACAGTCACAAAGGTTTCTATTCATCCAAGTAACCAAAGGTTTTCTTCTACATTCAACGATGTAAAGTTGTGACGTGATTTGCACATGCTTTAAATCTTTCTAATGAGAATTGAAAAAAGTACTAACCAAAGCAATTATCAATGGTAGTCTAATCTTGGACTCTCTCTCTGTCCACCATCTCCTCTGCCACTTAAATCTCCTCCTCCTTTTCCTCAACCACTTGAATATCTACTATCGCTCACACCTATGTCACCCTCACCACTGAAAACTGCAAATGAATTCGAGGTGATCCCTGAACACAACAATGAAACTTCAAACACCACCAACAACCGATGGAGACCATTGAACCACAATTGAGATCGAGACGATATAGAACGAGAGCAGACATGACAAGAATCGAGCCGCCATATCTACGGCCAACAGACCGACGAATGATAATCTACAAACTCATGTACCTTCAATCAAATAATATAATCACAATCAAGGAGAAATAAAATGCAAAAAAATGCGAGCAAAAATATGAGATGGAGTATGACCTAATAAATAAGTTCAATGAAATATCAAGATTTATTGAAAACGAAAAAGATAGCATGCATGATAGAGCTCCAAAATGTTGGACAAACCCTATTTTGCCAAATTGCAATTTGTGCAATTAAAAAAATGTGTAGAGCCTTTGATATCTCAAGAAGATTATGGTAAAATAAATTAGAATATTTTTGTGCTCAAACAAATATTCATCCGTGACCAAGAATCTTCTTTACCTCACTCATCTTTCTTTGTGTTACCAACTTCAACCCTCCAATGAACTCTTCACAGTTAGTTGAGGAAAGATTATATTCGGAGTTTTTTCCTTTTTGTTTTTTTAGTTTTAATTTCTTAGACGGAGATCATCGTTAGGGGTTCAACAACATGTTAGAGGTAGAGACTCGGATTTCAGTTCGGGGAATATCCTAAACGATTTTAAGATTGTTATTGTAAGTTTTTTATTATGTTGTTCAGATACTATTTTTGTTTTGGGTGTGAGAATTTGATTTTTATTTGAGAATTTCTGTTAATTTGATGATTTATTCTTTTGTTCTTTTATATTTGTTTGTTATTTTACTGAAAGAGAAAGTTATTGAATGTGTCTTCCAATTTCTTTAATTCTTACTTTGTTAAGAAATTTAATGTATGGTATTTCATTATTTTAAGAATTATTTGATGAGAAAGTAAATGATTGATGGTATCAATTTTCAAATTTTTTTTTTATTATTTTAAAAAAGTTACTGAGTTTTATATTATATATGTTGTTCATCATCATGTACAAAGGAATTGCAAGCTTAATTGGTATAGGGATTTCTTATGATATAATTAACTTTTTAAAAGAGATGTGCAATTAGGATGCAATGGGCTATATAATATTGGTTCTTCGAGGAAGCAAAGTAGTTGAGCATCTATTTTCTAATATTTATAATACAACCATACTTTTCTTTGCACAAATAGTTAAAGGAATACATTTAATACTTTATTAAATATTTAAGACCACATTTGGTAACCATTTGGTTTTTGGTTTTTGTTTTATGAAAATTAAGTTTATTTCATCCACATTTCTTATAATGATTTACATATTTCTTAAGTACAATGATTGAATTTTTTGCTAAATTCTAAAAATAAAAACAATTTTTCGAAAGCTACTTTTTCAGCAATTTGGCTTGATATTTTAAACCATCCATGAAAAGTAGATAATAAAAAAAGAAATTTGGAGGAGAAGTAGTGTTTATAGGCTTAATTTTCAAAAACAAAAAACAAAATAGTTACCAAACGGGGTCTAAATTTTCAAATTTACCATATTGGGGAAAAAAAAGCTAGTATCAAAAGATTCAAAATACTTTTTCTTAAAATGATGGTGTTGGGCATGAAAAATCTTAAATCATTTCAAATTGATTTTGGAGAAATTAGTTGATAAGTGATTTTTATGGAGTGATTGACCATGAATTAGTCCCAAAATGGCTATCTAATTCAATTTTAGTAGGTATTCGTGATAAATTATTACTTTTAGTTTTAAGTACCGAAACAAAAGAGGACAAACATTGTTTATTATTTAATTGTAATAAAACAAACAATTATATATGTTTTAAATTCTCTTGCAATATCTATTATAAAAATTCACCTTACTCAAAATATCAAACATGCATATAAAAACTTAACAATAAAATAAATAAAAATAGATATTTACCATAATTATTTAGTTAAATAATAATTTTTTAAATAAAAATATATTTTTGAGTAATTGGATAACTGAAATAGAAATACAATAAAGCTCAGCTTCTGTCCTTCTAGCAGCCATTTATACAAAGATTTATTCCCAACCAAATGTGTCAAAGAATTGCAAAACATAAATTGTCTTTGTCATGGGACCACTGAGCAGAAAAAATTCTTTGTAATGGTATGGTCTCTACATTTTCAATCATTTTTATTTAGCCTCTAAATTACAAAAATTTTGCACTTTTATTTTTCAGTTTTGATTTTAATTTCAATTATTTGTTCTCTAAGTTCTAAAATTTTAGATTTTTTTTAAATTTAGTTTCTATTTTATTATTAGATTTCAATATATTATATTTCTATCCTCGAATTAAGAATACAAAAAGTACATTTTTTTAAATTAAGAATTAAGAATCCAATAAAATCATTTGGTTGCGACATAAGAAACTAACAAATGTGTAAAAATGGTTGAAGTTTTGATATAATTAATTTTTAAAATTGCTTGATATATTTAATTTTACTCTAATCTATCCACTTTAACAAAAACCTAAATTTTTTTCATAAAAATTGTGAATATCATCAAAATTTTCCTCTTTTAAAATTGTTTTTTACAACAAAATATTTGAATGAAGATAGAAGATAAAAGTTTCAAGCCTACCATTCTGGAGGAGCATCTGATTGGGGAACTGGGAACACAGCTACACAAGACGAAATTCACTCTTTTCCCGAGGTCGGAGTAAGTAGATAAATTTCTTACTTAAGGGTTGATTCTGAGGCTTGAATAATGTGACGTCACACCCTCTCCTAGCCCAAGAGAGGTTTGGTCATAGTTGGACTATGATTTATTGTTCATTAGAGTGGTACTTTAGGAGTTAGATGTAACTATAGGGGCAAAACAATAATTTTGGCCTAGTTGTACTTACGAGTAATTTGTGAAGGGTCATCGCACTATTGACTGGTTATACTGCAATGTGACGTCACACCCTCTCCTGGCCCGAGAGAAGTTCTACAAGAAATTCTCAGAATTTTTTTTCCTCCCAATCTCAATTCTCCTCTCTAATCTAATCTTTCCTTCCCCAAAATCACAGAGCTCGCCAAACTCTTATAATTCTCATTCCAGAGAATATAGAAGACTCCTTTTGGTAGTGGCGATTTGGGTTAAATTAGGATTTCGAGTTCGTGGCCATTTTGCATAGGAGAATTCTTACGCGAAAAAAGTTCTTCAAGGGTTAGTATCTCTTTACTTAATTATCTCTTTCTCTTATTTTTTTAGCATGCTGTAAAACTTAAATTAAATGCATAATTCTTCTTTAATTTTATCTGTAAAACTCTTGTTCTGTAAAATTGGGATTTGGGTTCGATTCCCGCTTCCGCTCAAGGACCTTCACTGATTCCTTCAGTTGGTATCAAAGCAAGTATTTTGCCCAAATTTTTTCAAATTTTTAGAGTTAATTTTATGGTTTAATGGTGGGATTTTAGCATTCTGTATGTTCATGTGATGAATGTGATTGTAATTATTATATGTTTTCATGATTGGATAGTTTTGTTTTATCGATTTCAATTTACTTTTAATTTGTAGGGGCCCACATTTTGCGGCAATTTTTTTGCGATCGATAACTTGAAATTTTGAGTCATTCATGGCTATTCTGGTCAAAATCTAGAGAAGATGAGGCCAAAAATCGAAGGAGACTCAAAGAAAATCGCAACTGTACAGTGCATTTTGTATAGTAGCGTTGCAATGCTGTCTCTAGCATTGCAACACTGCGATTAGGCGAACAGCATTCTATCCGTATCATTGCAACACTAGGTCACAATGTCGCAATGCTGCGAGATGGAAAGAACATTCTGGTTCGCGCCCGGTTGGTTCATGGCTCATTTGGTTCATGCCCGGTCTGGTTGGTTCGAGAGATTCATGGTTGGTTCGGGCTGGGCAGTCCGATTTGTGCGGTTCAAGGCTTGATTCGCTTGTTTTGAATCTGTTGACTATGATTATTTTATTATTTATGCATTTGATGTATATTTTTTTAAATTAATATATAAATATCTTAATGTATATCATATAGTATAAAATCTCACTATAGGTTATGCATTTAATTTCATGCAGCATTTGTATTATAAATGTTATAATATATATAGTTGCATGATTGAATTAATATAGCATGCTCGTGCATCATATAATTTAAGTGTTATACTATATGTTTGCATGCATTAATAACATTGTCATGTATCATTTATATTATAAGTGTTATAATATATAGTTTTTATGTATATATGGATGAATGTTATTAAATATTTTATTACCTTATTATATTAATGTATATATAGTTAGTCATGAAATGGAATTGCATGAAGCATGACATTATTTTAGGTAATTTATAATTGTTATAATTTACTAAGTATGTCAATGATGCAATTGTATGATTTTAATTTTTTTCATTTGTTTTAAAAGTTATAATTAAATGAAATTAGAAATTAAAATCAATAATTTAGAATTGCATGCAAACCTTAGGTTAAAATCATTTTTTAAAAATAGTTTTAAAATATGATTCACATAGACCTAAGATCATTTTTCTAATAAGATTAGAAATTAAGTTTAATCTTTTAATCAATTTAATAGGATTAAATTGATTCTTAATTAAAAGATTAAATTTGTAACAAATGTGTCTATAAAGAACCTTTTGTCTAATGTTAATTTTGTCTTGGCTGGGGTATTTAAGTTAATAGAAACGTAACACCTCTACCTAGAAACTTACCTGGAAATGTGAATTAGATAGATTTGTTACAAGCATGCAATGACTGATTGAAGTTTATTAAAGTGTTTAATAAACATTAATCAAAGTTATTTAACCATCCAAAGTATGTGCTATTTTTGGTCAAATTAAACAAACACTTAGCTAAAAATCAGTAGCCATATTTTCCTCAGTTAAATAACCCTAGGTAAAACACTCAATGGTTGAAAAATGTGGTATATGATACTTCACTTTACCTTTTCATGTTTCTCCCTAAAAAGTTCACATCGTGAGACTTATACTCGGCCTCGAGACACCTTTGCTTGCGTCCCCCTACGGATGGTGTTTGTATAGATCAATAACAAGGTGAATGGAGAGAGTATTTATAGTAAGTGGGAGTGGGCATGTGTCAACATATCCCATAGTCTCTCTCATTAGTTGGTATTAAAGTTTCATGCTCGGCCTTGAGCACCTTTTCTTGTGTCCTCCTACGAATGATATTTGCATGATTCTTTACCTCAAACTCTAGAAATGGATAGGATTATTTTAGTTTTTGCCCTAATCGGTTTTTCCCTACGGTTGGCTCACTGGGGCAGAACTCTAGAATATAAAATGAGGGATTACACTAACAAAAAATGTTAAGCGAGTTTAACAATTTCTGGACCGAACAATGGTGACTGATAGTTGCAGTACCAAGGAGTTGTTCTATCTATTGGTTGAAATAGTTTCATTTCAGTGAACAGACACCTGATCATCCTACGATGGCTTTTGTCTTGACTCACTGAAACATCATTGCAAAATAGATGTCATTTAGGGTGCGATAGATTATTTTGCTAAATTTGATTGGATTTTCAAAATGAGTTAATGCATAGATTACCAATATAAATAATTTGTACGGTTTCAACAATTTATTAACTATGACTTTCGTGACACTTAATTTTCTCGTCGTTGACAAACTTATAGGGGAAACTATACAACCTGGAAAAACACAATCAACACAATTTTAATCATCGATGACTTCCGTTTTGTCCTTAAGGAGGATTTTTCTCCTATTCCTACTTAAAATGTTCGAGAGGCATACGAGCATTGGACACGGGCAAATGAGAAGGCCGAGGTGTATATTTTGACGAGCCTTTCAGAAGTCTTGGCCAAGAAGCATGAGCCCATGATCACTGCCCATTAGATCATGGAGTCCCTGTGGAGGATGTTCGGACAACCGTTCGCACAACTCAGGCACAACGCTCTAAAACATATCTTTAATGCCTGTGTGCAAGAAGGGGCATCTATTAGAAAACATGTTCTCAACATGATGGTCCCCTTCAACATAGCGAAGATGAATGAGTTGGTCATTGATGAAGTCAGTCAGGTTAGCTTCATTTTGGGATCTTTACTTGAAAGTTTCCTACAGTTCCGTAGTAATGTTGTTATGAACATGATTTTACAATCTTACCACTTTACTCATAAGCTTCAGACTTTTGAGTCTTTGATGAAAACCAAGAAACAAAAGGGAGAGGAAAATGTTGTCTCGTCCTCAAAGAAGTTCTACAGAGGGTTGTCCTTTTGAACTAGGCCTATGCCTTCTTCTTCCGAAACCACAAAGTGGAAGAAGAAGAAAGCTAGAAAAAGGGAAAGTTAACCTACTAGCTGCTGCCCAGAAAGACAAGAAGGCCAAAGCTGCAAAGGGAATTTATTTCTATTACAACCACGAGGGACATTGGAAGAGAAACTATCCCAAATACTTAGCAGAAAAGAAGAATACTAAGCAAGGTAAATACAATTTACTTGTATTGGAGACTTGTTTAGTGGAAAATGATGATTCAGCCTGGATAATTTATTCAGGCACCATTAACCATGTTTGTTCTTCATTTCAGGGAACTAGTTCCTGCACTAACTGAAAGCTGGGAGATGACGATGCGTTTTGGAACTGGGCACGTTATCTTAACTATGGCAGTGGGAGAGCTCAGACTCTACTTATAGAAATCCTATATCTTATTAGATAATGTATATGTGGTTCTAGGTTGGAAAAGGAACCTAATTTCTATAAAATGTCTTCTTGTTGATGCCCTAAAGTCTCGTGTCCTGAACTTTGTAAATAGTTTGTACGAACGCTTGTGTTGTATAATATATAATATTTTACTTCACTTCTTGTTTTTGCTCAGTTGTGTGTTTTATTTGCTTTACCACAAACTAATAAACATAAAATCTTTGGTTATTGGTATGTAACTTAAACATGTATGTGGTGACATACAAGTGGATCATGTCTTAAGTGATAACCAAAATGGTCTATAGTATATGGATATAGGAGGGAAACCTTATCCTAGTAACGTTACGGATGTGGCCCAATTTGTGGAATGGTCACAAGTGTTGTGACTTGTCACAGATGGTCTGATCCTGATCATTCACATAGGAGACATGCGAGCGGGGGCATCCTATAACAAAGAGTTTGCATAGAACATGACCACAAAGTGTTAACGTTTCATTATATAACACCGTTCATGACAGAGACTTCACTTCACTAGGATAAACATAGGTAACATAACCTCAAACCTGACTGAGTTGGGAACTTCTGCCATTGAGGGTGGTCCTTTGATTTGTATAGGTGCGAGTAGTCAAGTCACCGACTCAAACCTACTATTTTGGGGATTCGTCTAATTTGGGAGCTGGGAACTCAGCTACACAAGATTGAATTCACTTCTTCTCCGAAGTAGGGGTAAGTAGATAGATAGCTCCCTTAAGGACTGATTTAGGGCTTGAATGATATGGCGCCACACACCTTCTCTTGGACCGAGAGGTGTTCGCACATAGTTGGACTATGTTGTATTGTTCATTAGAGGAATCAGTGGTACTTAAGAAGTGAGATGTAACTGAGGGGAAAAACAATAAATTGGCCTAGCTATACTTACGAGCATCTGTGAAAGGTCATGTACTCATGATTGGTTATATCCGATGGACACAGAAATATATATGTGGTAAGAAGAGTTCAGCTGTTGGTCTTTAGTGGAATGCCTAGCAGTTAACGGATGGTGAATCTCGTGGCTAAAGAGTTTAGTTAGCTATTCACGTACTGTTGGAGCTTTGAGCCATAGGTCCATAAAGTCCCCTAGGTAGCTTGGATAAAGTTGAGAATCAGTTTTTGGGTTAGTTTGAAATGTTCAAATTGATAAGAGGGAGTTCGATTATATATGATATAATTGAACTGGTTAATTATATATCATATAATTGACTAAATGTATGAGATACATTATCTTGGAGGAAATTAGATATAAATATGATTTATATGAAGTAAAGGAGAAATTATTATAGTAGATATATGATATCAAACTATAGGTTAAGAATATGATATGATTATATTCATTTATTAATTAATTGGTTGGCTATGTGATAATTGGCCGAATATTTCTCCTGAATAGTGTGTTAGTGGGAAAATCAAATTCGATTATTGTAACTGAAGAATAAAATGAAAATTGTTTTCATTTTGCAAAAAGTTCGAAAAAATCGCTCAAGGTGTGGAAACGTAAACGATCTCTTAGCTGAGAGCCTATACGATAACGTCTTATCGCTTAAACGACCGCACACCCCAGGTACTAAACGATCGCACGCGTTCTCTAAGCGATCGCTCAATTTTCCTAAACGATTGTTTAGCACGCCGAGTTTTCTAAACAATCACTTACTAATTACTAGATGATCGCTTAGTAAAACCTACACGATTGTGTACCTTTTCCTAAATGATAAGCACCCGCTATACGATAGCCTTTCTCCCACTTGATTGTCATTCTACACGATGGTCCCTTTCCTCCTTCCTCTACCAATTCCATCAAAGTCCACTCTTTGGATTCTCACTCCGAGAATACCAAGGGCTCTAAGTGGTGGTGTCGTCCTCTATTGCTGCTTATTCGTGTGTTGCCATTCGTGTAGATGCTCGTGCTGCTGGTAGTCGACTGTTTGCTGGGCGATAAGGATCGTAGAGGGATTTCTTCCACTAATTGATTTCAAAGTGAAGATATTCTTCAATTGGTATGTTTATTCAATCTATTGTATTTTATTTGTCAAAGCATGCCTATAATTAGTGTTAAATAGCATGCCTGTTTTTTAGAATGTGAATGTGGTAATTCGGTGACGTTTGTCCTTCCTCGTTCATTATTTGGGTTTCACGAAAATCCTTGCTATGGTAGCAGATGGCGACGTTGAGGATCCGTTGTCTTATCAGAAGGCAATGAAGGATGTAGACTGGGATGAATGGGTCAAGGCCATAGATCTCAAGATGGAGTTGATGTACTTCAACTCAGTATGAGATCTTGTAGATCAGCCTGATAAGGTAAGACTTATAGGTTGTAAATGGATCTACAAGCGCAAACGAGGTACTCATGGGAAGGTACAGACCTTCAAGACTCGACTTGTGGCAAAGGGTTATATCTAGGTAGGGGGAGTCGACTATGAAGAGACTTTCTCGCCTATTACCATGTTAAAGTCGATCTGCATCCTCCTGTCCATTATAGCTTATTATAATCATGAGATCGGGAAAATGGACGTCAAGAAGACCTTTCTGAATGTCAATCTTGAGGAAAACATTTACATGGTACAACCCGAGGGACTCATAGCTCAAGGTCAAGAGCAAAAGGTTTGCAAGCTGAATCGGTCCATTTATGGGCTAAAACAGGCATCTAGATCTCGGAACATATGGTTTAATACTACAATCAAGTCGTATGGCTTTGACCAGAACGTTTATGAACCTTGTGTCTACAAGAAGATCATCAACGCTTCAGTAGTCTTCTTAGTGTTGTATGTAGACGATATACTACTTATTGGGAATGATGTAGGTCTACTGACTACAGTTAAGAACTAGCTGGCGTTCCAATTCCAAATGAAAGATTTGGGAGAGGCTCAGTTTGTTCTAGGTCTATAGATCTTTCGGGATCGTAAGAACAAAGTGCTAGCACTGTCTTAGTCATCGTACATTAACAAGATGTTGCTCAAATACTCGATGCAAGACTCCAAGACCGGCCTACTGCCATTTAGGCATGGAGTCATTTTGTCTAAGAACATGTGTCCTAAGACGCCTCAAGGGGTTGAGAAGATGAGACGAGGCAAGGTTCTGTACTCATCCAGACATTTGCTACGTTGTGGGCATAGTTAGTAGGTATCAGTCTTAACCAGGCAAGGTTCACTGGACTGCAGTGAAGAACATCCTCAAGTATCTTCGAAGAACGAGGGATTACATGCTCGTGTATGGATATAGGGATTTGATCCTTGCTGAATACATGAATTCTAACTTTCAGATATGTCTAGGCCCAATACCCTCTATTTTGATAATAATGGGGCAATGGCGAACTCTAAGGAGCCTAGGAGTCATAGGCGCGACAAACACATAGAGCGAAAGTATCATCTAAACCGCAAGATAGTGCATCGAGAGGACGTGATCATCACGAAAATTGCTTTGGAGCACAATGTTGCTAACCTGTTCACGAAGGCTCTCACGACTACCGTGTTTGAGGGTCACCTTCGAAGCATGGGTCTATAGGATCGGGCGGCTGGACTAAGGCAAGTGAGAGATTTTCTTGTACTGGCTTTTATGCCCTAGTTATTTTTTTGTACTAGTTTTTGTACACCCCACTTTGCTTTAGGACAAGTGGACGATTGTTGGGGTTGATGCCCTAAAGTCTCGTGTCCTGTAGTTTGTAAATAGTTTGTACGAACGCTTGTGATGTATAATATATGATATTTTACTTCACTTCTTATTTTTGCTCAGTTGTGTATTTTATTTGCTTTACCACAAGCCAATAAACATAAAATCCCTGGTTATCAGTATGTAACTTAAGCATATATGTGGTGACATACAAGTGGATCATGTCTTAAGTGATAACCAAAATGGTCTATAGTATATGGATATAGGAGGGAAACCTTATCCTGGTAACGCTACAGATGCGGCCCACTTTGTGGAATGGTCACAAGTGTTGTGACTTGTCATAGATCTGTCTCTTATACACATCTAGATGTGTATAAGAGACAGGTATATGGATATAGGAGGGAAACCTTATCCTGGTAACGCTACGGATGCGGCCCGCTTTGTGGAATGGTCACAAGTGTTGTGACTTGTCACAGATGGTCTTATCCTGATCATTCGTGTAAGGAACATGCGAATGGGGGCGTCCTATATAAAGAGTTTGTATAATACCTGACCACGAAGTGTTTATTGGGTTTTATGTCCTAAAAACTCGCATTTTGTGAAATAATAAACATCTTCTATGATCAATATACTTGTTATTGATTTCATAAATTGTACGAAAGACTAAATCCAATAAACTAAGACCAGTGACTATTGTATGAGTACTTGAACTTTATGTAGAGACATAAGAGTGATCAGGTTCGAGTAAATAGTTAAAATGATCTATGGCACATGAATAAGGTTGGGCACCTTATTCTGGTAACACCATTGAATGCAGCCTACTCTATAGTTGTTAGAAAGAGTTGAATAATGCCCTAAACTCTCGTAGGGTCTTGTAGTTTGTAAATACCTATATGAACAAACGCTTGTGATGTAATAATATGAGATATTTTCTGCACTGTTGTCTATGAAATATGAGATATTTTATTTACATTAACCACAAACCAATAAACTAAGATCCCTGGTTGTCGTTGTAACTTAACCATATATGTGGAGACATACAAGTGGATCATGCCTTAAGTGATAACCTAAATGGTCTGTAGTATATGGATAAAGGAGGGAAATCTTATCTTGGTGATACTACGGATACGACCCGCTTTGTAGATATTACAAGTGTTGTAAAGTGCTATAGATGGTCTTATCCTGATCATTCATATGGAGACATGCGAGCGGGGTGTCCTATACAAACGGGTTTGTATAAGATTGGACCACGAAGTACTTAATCTCGTTATATAACACCGTTTATGACAGAGGCTTTCATTTCACAAGGATGACCATAGGTAACATGACCTTAATCCTAAGTGAGTTAGGAATTCCTACCTATGAGGGCGGTCCTTTGATTTGCATGCGTGCGAGTGACCAGATTGCCTACTCAAACCTACCACTTTGGGGATTCATCTAATTGGGGAGTTAGGAACTCAGCTACACAAGATGGAATTCACTCCTTCCCCAAACTAGGGGCAAGTAGATAGATTGCTTCTTTAATGGTTGATTCTAGGGCTTGAACGATGTGGCGCCACACACATTTTAATAGCCCGAGAGGTGTCCACTCATTGTAGGACTATAATGTATTATTCATGAGAGGAATCAGTGGTATTTAAGGAGTTAGATGTAATTACAGGGGCAAAACGGGAAATTGGCCAAACTGTACTAACGAGCGATCTGTGAAGAGTTATCATACTGTTGACGGGTTATATCCGATGGACATAGAAATATATTTTTAGTGAGAAGAGTGCAGCTGTCGGTCTTTAGTGGAGTGCCTGGCAGTTAATAGATGGTGGATCTTGTGATTAAAGAGTTTAGTCAGCTATTCACATACCGTTGGAGCTTCAAGCTCCAGGTCCATAAGGTCCCCTTGGTAGCTCAATGGATTCAAGTTGAGAATCAGTTTTTAAGTCAGTTTGAAGTGTTCAAATTGACAAGATGTGATATAGTTGATATGATATATGAGATACATTAATAGGAAGAATTTGATATAAATATGATTTATATTGAATAAAGGAGAAAAGGACTATGGTTTAAATGTTACATATGATGCGATATTAAACCTATAGGTTATAAATATAATATGATAAGTTAGTTATTATATTCATTTATAATTAAAATAATTATATGATAATTGTAGGTAGTTTTCTCCTTTAACCATGCGTGAAAAGAGGAGGTTATGATTAGTTTTCATAACAGAAGGATAAAATGAAAAATGTTTTCATTTTGAAAAGAATCATTTCATTAATAGCATTACCAATCGTTTAGCTAATTAGAGATTATACGATAACCTTTTAAGCGAGAACCTAAACGATTGTGTAAAGCACCTTTGACTAAACGATCATGTAAAGAAATTTGCTAAACGATCGCGTGCCTAGCAAGATTCTCTAAACGATCGTGTAAACGATCAAGCCTGTTTTTCTAAACGATCTTGTATTTGCTGAGTTTTACTAAACCATCAAGCACATAAAGTCTATGCGATAGACAGTTCCTTCTCCCATTTGCTTAGTCCATAGTTAGATCGTTGTTTCCTCCATCCCTTTACCAAATCCAACAAAGCCCACACCTCCTAGATTCTCACTCCGAGAATATCAAGGTTGCCGAGTGGTGGTGTCTAAGAGGGTGTTTGTTCGTGGAGAAGTTTGTTCGTAATCTAAACAACAGCAAGGTATTGACCAGACGATTGGGTAGGCAATCTAAACAACAGCAAGTTCTTCATGAGAGCAAGAGATCAGTAGAAGAAAAGTTCTTCAAAGGTATGTCTCTCGTTCCTTTTGTTTTTAATTTCTAAAGCATGTTGTAATTTGTTCAATGCTGCATAACTATTCTGTATGTTTGTGAATGCCTTTATTTCCATCACAATGGATTTGGATCGATCATGCTTCCGCTTATGGGTTCTCTTTGATAAGAGTTCCTTCAATTGGTATCAGAGCAAGGTTATGATATTCCAAATCCCTTTCCGTATAGAATTGCATTTACATTCTTGGTGGGTGAAAGCATGTCTACATTCTGTTTAAGTGTTAACTATGTTTGCGGATGTGGGTTAATGGATTTTCTAAGATGATTGCCTCTGGTTGTTGAATTCTTTTACATTTTCAAAGTTAATTGTAAGGGTCCCTATATTTTTGGGCATATTAATTTGCTATCGAGTCTATAATTCAAATTTTTTGAGTCAGTTTGAGTCACTCGTGATGAAGCTTCAAGGCTTGGTGAATGCATATTACTTCGAGGAAAAAGAAGACTAAGCGCTAGTCAAATTGTGTAAACAATGGGGTAAGAGATCGTTGAGTATGGGATACTCAGTTGCAAGGTTGACGCGTGCGCACTACACGATCCTGTAGGTCAGCAAGCTTCACCGCTTAGTCACTAACTAGACGATCGTTGGGTAAAGGTTACTTATCGCTTGCTTTTCATCGTCTAGACGATCATGCTTCATAGCATCGTTGTCGTCTACACAATCATTTGGACTTACGTTTAACTTGGTGCACTGAGCGATCGAGTAGCCTTCATGTTTCATCGTATAGTCAAAGGTACTCGATCGTACCTAAGCGATCGTGATTAGTCGCCCAATTTACTAAACGATCATGAAGAAGTCTTTGCCTGGGCGGTTCAAGACATGGTTCACTTGTGAACCGGCTTGCTCGATGGTTTTATGAAATAGATAGAATTTAATTTCCGTTTTTTTAGGTTAATCATCCAGGTCCATTAGTTTTCGGTGAATGTACATAAGATGCATGTTTTATTATATGTCATAAAGTATGCCATAGTTGAAATCTCACCATAGGTTATGCATTGATCATGCATCATCTCTATATTGTAAGGGTTATGATATAGTAGTTTGCATGATAAAATTATACAAGAGCATGCTCATGCATCATATAATATAAGAGTTATATTTATGCATGCATTAAGCATATTCATGCATCATCTATTATAAGTGTTATAGTATAAGGGTGTATGGAAGCATGTATGCTTTGTTCATTACCAAGTATATAAGAGTTATATATAGTAATGAATGGACATTGCATGAAGCATGACACATAGGTTAAATTTATAAGAGTTATAAATACCTAGTTTTGCTAAGCAATGTGGATAGTTTTAATTGTTTCTTTTATCAGAGTTATAATAGAATTTAGAACTAAAGTCAATAAGAAAGACATGCATGCGAACTTAGGCTTGAATCATGTTTTAAAAAAGTTTTAAAATTTGATGGGGATAGACCTAAGATCACAGTTCTAATGAGATTAGAAACGTAAGGTTTAATCTTTTAATCAGTTTAATAGGATTAAATTGGCTAATAAAATATTAAATATGTAGCAAATCTATCTATAAGGGACCTTTTGTCTAAGGCGGGTTCTGTCTAGGCTGAGGTACTTAAGCTGACGGAAATGGAACACCTTTACCTAAGAACCTACATGGAAAGAGGAATTGAACTTGTTTAATATCAAAGACAATAATTGTTTTTTTAGCAAATTAAACACTCTTATGGTGGACGGATTAGGGCGGGACTCAAGGGCCAAAAATGAGGGTTACACTTATGCAAAATTGTTAAAGGTTAACAGTTCTTGACCGAAAAATGGTAACTGCTAGAGTCAGTTACAAGAGTTGTTTCTGTCTAATAGTTAAAAATATCTCAACCTAGTGAAGAGACACCTGATCACCCGACTGGTGACTTTTGTCCTGCCTCGCTAGGGCATCATTGCGAAATAGATGTCTTTTCACTTAGCGTACATGGAAACTATTTTGCTAAAACCAAAATTAGTGTTAAAAGTGGTAATGCATAGACTCATTAAGTTTGTTCTTATTTTTCGCAACGTAAAAATGGCTACAACCACATTAGCTCTTTTAAGTGTCGAAAAGTTGACTGGTGAGAATTATGCTAGTTGGAAACATATGATAACTATAATTTTAATCATCGATGACTTGAGGTTCGTCCTTATGGAGGAATGTCCTCCTATTCTGACTCAGAACGCCACTTGAAATGTTTATGAGGCTTATGAAAGATGGACACAGGTAAACGAAAAGGCCCAAGCTTACATCTTGGCCAGTTTAAACGACGTTTTGGCCAATAAGCATGAGCCTATGGTCTCAGCGCATGAGATCATGGAATCCTTATGGGGAATGTTTGGACAACCGTCTGGATAGCTCAAGCACGAAGCTCTCAAATTCATCTTCAACTCCAAAATGGAAGAGAGTACATCTNGGAATGTTTGGACAACCGTCTGGATAGCTCAAGCACGAAGCTCTCAAATTCATCTTCAACTCCAAAATGGAAGAGAGTACATCTGTTCGAGAACATGTTCAGAACATAATGGTCCACTTCAATGTGGCAGAGATGAATGGGTCACGCATCGATGAAGGTAGCCAGATTAGCATCATTCTGCACTCGTTGCTAGATAGCTTCATGCACTTTGTCAATAATGCTATACTGAACAAAGTTGACTATACCCTTACAACTCTCCCCAACGAGTTGTAGACATTCCAATCCTTGCTGAAAAGTAAGAAGAAGAAGATATGTAAGGCAAATGTTGCTTCATCTTCAAAGAAGTTCCATCGGGTTCAACCTCAGGGACTAAGTCTGTACATTCTACTTCTAACACTTCCAAATGGAAGAAGAATAAGGGTGGTAAGTGGAAGGGGAAGGTACCTACTAATCTACAACTTGTCGCTTAACAGGGAAGGTGACCAATGCCAGTTGAAAAAAGAAAGTGTTTCCATTGCAACCAGGACAGACACTGGAAGTAGAACTGTCCTCGCTGGTTGAAGAATAAGAAGAAGGCTAAGGCCAAGGAAAAACAAGGAATATGATTTACTAGTTTTGGAAACTTGTTTAGTGGAGAATGATGATTCTGCCTTGATTATTGACTATGGGGCCACTAATCATGTTTGTTCTTCTTTTTAGGGGATTGGATCCTGGCGGCAGCTTGAGGCTAGAGAGATGACGATGCGAGTAGGTACCGGGCACGTCGTCTCAACTGTGGCAGTGGGAGGACTCCATTTGACTTTACAGAATAAATTTATCATTTTGAATGATGTGTATGTTGTTCCCGAGTTAAAGCGAAACTTAATTTCTGTAAAGTGTTTGAATTGAATGCAAATATACTCTTCAATTTTCATTGAATAAAGTGTTTATTCTAAAAGATGGTGTTGAGATTTGTTCAGCAAAATTGGTAGACAATTTGTATGTGCTAAGACCGTTAGCAACAAATTCCCTCTATAATAAAGATGTTTAAAACTGTCGTAACTCAAAATAAATTACTTAAGGTTTCTCCTAAGAAAAATGCCCATCTTTGGCACCTTTGATTAGGGCACATCAATCTCAATAGGATTGAGAGGTTAGTGAAGAATGGACTTCTAAGCGAGTTAAAAGAAAATTCTTTACCTGTGTGTGAGTCATGCCTTGAAGGTAAGATGACTAAAAGACCTTTTACTGGAAAAGGTTATCGGGCCAAAGAGCCTCTAGAGTTAGTGCATTCAGACCTTTATGGTCCGATGAATGTACGAGCCTAGGGAGGCTATCAGTATTTCATCACTTTTACTGATGATTACTCCCAGTATGGGTATGTTTATTTGATGCAACGAAAGTCAGAATCCTTTGAAAAGTTCAAAGAGTTTAAGGCTGAAGTTGAAAACGCATTGGATAGACGGATTAAAACACCTCGATCAGATTGGGGTGGAGAGTTTTTAAATTATGAATTCCAGAACTATATGATAGAACATGGAATCCTTTCCCAACTCTCAATGCCTGGTACACCTTAGCAGAATGGTGTATGGGAGAGGAGAAACAGGACCTTGTTGGACATGGTTCAATCGATGATGAGTTACACTTCCTTACCGGACTTTTAGAGTTTTGCAGTGGAGACTGTAGCTTATATCCTCATTGTATTCCATTCAAGAGTGTTACCAGAGCATCTTTGGAGTTGTCAAACGAGCATAAAGCTAGTTTGTGTCACTTCCGCATATGGGGTTTCCCAGTACATGTGCAACCCCAAAGGTACACGAGGGGGGTTATTTCATGATCCTAAGGAAAACAAAGTGTTTGTGTCGACGAACGCTACCTTCTTAGAGGAGGATCATATGAGGGAGCACAGTCCACGTAGTAAGATCGTGTTGCGTGAACTTTCCAACGAAACTATTGAAACTTCAAAAAAAGTTATTGAAGGGCTTGCTCCATCAACAAGAGTTGTTGATGAAAGTTCATCTGATAGGTCAGAACCACCGCAAGAGTTGAGGGAACCTCGACATAGTAGGAGGGTTGCAAACCCACCTATTCACTATATGGATTTTACTGAAATCTTGACTATGATAACCAATGGCGAAGTTGAGGATCTGTTTTCTTATTATAAGGCAATGGAGGATGTTGACCAGGATGTACTTCAACTCAGTATTGGATCTTGTAGATCAAACTGATGAGGTAAAACCTATAGGTTGTAAATGGATCTACAAGAGAAAGCAGGGTGCTGATGGGAAGGTGCAAACCTTCAATGCTAGACTTGTGGCAAAGGGTTATACCCAGGTGAAAGGAGTCGACTATAAGGAGACTGTCTTGCCTGTTGCCATGTTAAAGTCTATCTGCATCCTCCTGTCCATTGTGTCATATTATGACTATAAGATATGACAAATGGACGTCAAAGATTCCTTTCTGAATGGTAATCTTGAGGAGACGATTTATATGGTGCAGCCCGAGGGGTTTATAGCCCAAGGTCAAGAGCAAAAGGTTTGCAAACTGAATTGGTCCATTTATGGGCTGAAACAGGCGTCTCGATCTTAGAACATTATGTTTGATACTGCGATCAAATTGTACGGCTTTGACCAAAATATTGATGAGCCTTGTGTCTACAAGAAAATCATCAATAGTTTAGTAGTTTTCCTAGTGCTGTATGTAGACAATATCCTACTCATTGGGAATGATGTACGTTTACTGATATCAGTGTAATCCAGGATAGGGTCAATGGACCACCGTCAAGAACATCCTCAAGTATCTTTGGAGAACGAGGGACTACATGCTTGTATATGGATCTAAGGATTTCATCCTTACTAGATACACGGACTCTAACTTTCAGACTGATAAGGATTTTTGGAAATCCACTTCAGGCTTAGTGTTCACTTTTAATGGAGGAACTGTGGTATGGCGAAGCACTAAGTAGGGATGCATCGTTGACTCCACAATGGAGCCCGAGTATGTAGTGTCTTGTGAAGCTGTTAAGAAGGTCGTTTGGCTCAAAAAGTTCCTGACTGATTTGAAAATTGTTCAGGAAATGTCTAGGCTCATCACCCTTTATTGTGATAATAGTGGTGTTGGGAGGGCCTAGAAGTCACAAGCTTGGCGAACATATAGAGCGGAAGTATCATCTCATCCGCGAGATAGTGCATCGAGGGGATGTGATAGTCACGAATATCGCTTATGAAGGCTCTTATGGGTATAGTTTTTTAGGGTCACCTTCAGAGCATGGGTCTAGAGACCGCCCGCGGCTGGAATAGGGCAAGTAGGAGATTTTTGTACTAGGCCTTAGTTCCCTAGTTTATTGTTTTCTACTTGTTGTTATCTTGTACACCCACTCGCTTTGAGACAAGTGGGAGATTGTTGGGGTTGATGCCCTAAACTCTCGTAGGGTCCTGTAGTTTGTAGACACCTATATGAACAAACACTTGTGATGTAATAATATAAGATATTTTCTGCACTGTTGTCTATGAAATATGAGATATTTTATTTACATTAACCACAAACCAATAAACTAAGATCCCTGGTTGTCGTTGTAACTTAAGCATATATGTGGAGACATACAAGTGGATCATGCCTTAAGTGATAACCTAAATGGTCTGTAGTATATGGATAAAGGAGGAAAATCTTATCTTGGTGACACTACGGATACGACCCACTTCGTAGATATTACAAGTGTTGTAAAGTACTATAGATGTTCTGATCCTGATCATTCATATGGAGACATGCGAGCGGGGTGTCCCATACAAACGAGTTTGTATAAGACTGGACCACGAAGTGCTTAGTCTCGTTATATAACGCCGTTTATGACAGAGACTTTCATTTCACAAGGATGACCATAGGTAACATGACCTTAATCTTTAGTGAGTTCGGAACTCCTGACTATGAGGGCAGTCCTTTGATTTGCATGGGTATGAGTGACTAGATTGCTGACTCAAACCTACCACTTTGAGGATTCGTCTGATTGGGGAGCTGGGAACTCAGATACACAAGATGGAATTTACTCCTTCCCCGAACCAGGGGCAAGTAGATAGATTTCTCTTTTAAGGGGATTGCTCTTTTAAGGGCTGATTCTCAGGCTTGAACGATGTGGCGCCACACACCTTCTCATGGCTCGAGAGGTATAAATTCATAGTAAAACTATGATGTATTGTTCATTAAAGGAATCAGTGGTACCTAAGGAGTTAGATGTAATTACACGGGCAAAACGGTAACTTGGCCCAGTTATACTTACGAGCGATCTGTGAAGGGTTATCATACTGTTGACTGGTTATATCCGATGGACACGAAAATATATCTGTGGTGAGAAGAGTGCAGTTGTCAATCTTTAGTGGAGTGTTCGACAGTTAACGGATGGTGGATCTTATGATTAAAGAGTTTAGTCAACTATTCACGTACTATTGGAGCTTCAAGTTACATCATAAGGTCCCCTTGGTAGCTCAATAGATTCAAGTTGAGAATCAGTTTTTTAGTCAGTTTGAAGTGTTCAAATTGACAAGAGGGAGTTTGATTATAATTAAACTGATTCAATTATATGTGATATAGTTGATATAATGTATGAGATACATTAATTGGAGGAATTTGATATAAATATGATTTATATTGAATAAAGGAGAAAATGACTATGGTTTAAATGTTACATATGATGTGATATTAAAACTATAGGTTATAAATATAATATGATAAGTTAGTTATTATATTTATTTATAATTAAAACAATTATATAATAATTGTGGGTAGTTTTCTCCTTTAATCGTGCGTGAAAGTGAGAGGTTATAATCAGTTTTCGTAACTGAAGGATAAAGTGAAAGATGTTTTCATTTTAAAAAGAATCGCTTCATTAACTTCATTATCAATCGTTTAGCTGATTAGAGACAATACGATAGCCTTCTAAGCGAGAGCCTAGACAATTGTGTAAAGCACATTTGATTAAACGATCATGTAAAGCAATTTACTAAACGATCGCGTGCCTAGCGAGATTTTCTAAATGATCGTGTAAACAATCAAGCCTGTTTTTCTAAATGTCGTGTACCTGCCGAGTTTTACTAAATGATCAAGCACATAAAGTTTATGCGATAGACAGTTCCTTCTCCCACTTGCTTGGTCGTATAGTTCGATCGTTGTTTCTTTCATCCCTCTACCAAATTCAATAGAGGCCACACCTCTTGGATTCTCACTCCGAGAATACCAAGGTTATCGGGTGGTGGTATCTAAGAGGGTTTTTATTCGTGGAGGAGTTTGTTCGTGATCTAAGTGATAGCGAGAGATTGACCAGACGATTGGGTAGGCGATCTGGGCGAGATCGAGATATTGTTGTCCAAGTACTACATGAGAGCGAGAGATCAGTAGAAGAAAAGTTCTTCAAAGGTATGTCTCTCGTTCCTTTTGTTTTTTAATTTCTAAAGCATGCTGTAATTTATTCAATGTTGCATAATTGTTCTGTATGTTTTTGAATGCCTTTAACTCTGTCACAATGGATTTAGATCGATCGTGCTTCCGCTCATGGATTATCTTTGATAAGAGTTCCTTCATCTCCACATACATGTTTATGTTACAATGATAACTATGGATGTTAATTTATTAGTTTGTAGTTAATGCAACTAAAATATCATATATTTCATAGAAAAAATGAATTATCAAATATTAGTATGCACATACAAGTTTCTTCATACAAAGTTTACAAACTATAGGACCCTACGAGATATAGGGCATCAACCCCAATAGAGAGATCCTCGACGTAGTGGGAGGGTTGCGAACCCGCTTGTCCATTACATGGGTTCAACATAAATCGTAGCTATGGTACTTGACGGAGATGTGAAGGATCCATTGTCTTACAATAAGGCAACGGAGGATGTTGACAAAGACGAGTGGATCAAATCTATGGATCTTGAAATGGATTTTATATACTTCAATTATGTTTGGGATCTTATAGATCAACCTGATGGGGTAAAACCTATAGGTTACAAATGGATCTACAAGAGGAAACGAGGCTAGACTTGTGGCAAAGGGTTATACTCAAGTTGTGGGAGTCGACTATGAGGATACTTTCTCACCTATTGCCATGTTAAAGTCTATCTGGATCCTCCTGTCCATTGCCTCATATTATGACTATGAGATCTGACAAGTAGATGTCAAGACTACCTTTCTAAATAGAAATCTTGAAGAGACCATTTATATGGAGTAGCCTGAGGAATTCATAACCCAAAGTCAGAGCAAAAGATTTGTAAAGCTTAATTTGTCCATCTATGGATTAAAGCAAGCATCTCGATTTTGGAATATAAGATTTGATACTACAATCAAATCTTATTGCCTTGATCAATGAGCCTTGTGTTTACAAAAGAATCATCAACAGTTCAGTAGCTTTTCTAGTGTTGTATGTAGACGATATCCTACTTATTGGGAATGATATAGGTCTACTAACTTAAATTAAGAATTGGCTAGTGACCCAATTCCAAATGAAAGATTTGGGAGAGGCGCAGTTTGTTCTGGGCATTCAGATCTCTAGAGATTGAAAGAACAAAATGCTAGCCTCATCTCAGACATCGTATATTGACAAGATGCTTGTCAAATTTTCGATGCAGAACTCCAAGAGAGGTTTACTACTTTTCAGGTATGGAATTATATTGTTTAAGGAATAGTGTCCTAAGACACCTTAACAAGTTAAAGAAATGAGACGGATTCCCTATGCATCGGTTATTGGCAGCCTAAGATATGTGATGTTATGTACTAGACCTGACATCTGCTATGCAGTGGGGATACAGTAGATATCAGTCTAATCTAGAATTTGATCATTGGATCACCGTTAAGAACATCCTCGAGTATCTATGAAAAACGAGGGACTACATGCTATGTATGGTTCTAAGGATTTGATCTTTACAGGATACACATACCCTGATTTTTAGACTGATAAGTATTCTAGGAAATCCAAATCAGGATCAGTGTTTTAATACAAGGGCAGTAGTCTGGAGGAGCTCCAAACAAAGGTGCATTGCTGACTCCACCATGAAGGCTGAGTATGTAGTAGCTTATGAAGCTGCTAAGGAAGTTGTGTGGCTTAGAAAATTCTTGACTGATCTTGAAGTGGTTCCAAACATGTCAAATCTCATCACCCTTTATTGTGATACTAGATGGTGTTGTGGCTAATTCCCAAGAGTCTCGGAGCCACAAACGCGGGAAGCACATAGAGTAGAAGTATCATCTCATTTGAGAGATTGTGCATCGAGGAGACGTGATTGTCACACAGATAGCTTTAGAGCACATTGCTGATCTATTTACAAAGGCTCTCACGACTAAGGTGTTTGAAGGTCACCTGTAGAGTATGGGTTTACGAGACAGACCACATTTAGTTTAGGGTTCTGTAGTTTGTAATTGTATTGTACAAACATTTTATTTATTTAATAAAATATGAGATGTTTTATTTGATATTTAGTAGCATTAGACCCCAAAACTAATAAACTAACATCCAAAGTTATCTTTTGTAGCTTAAACATGTATGTAGAGACATACAGTTGGATCATGTTTAAGTGATAACCTAAATGATCTGTAGTAGATGGATAAGGCTAGATATCTTATCCTGGTGACACTACAAATACGACCCGCTTTGTAGATGTTACAATTGGTGTAAAGTGCAACAAACGATATGATCCTGATCATTCATGTGGAGACATATGAACGGAGGTGTTCTATACAAAGGAGTTTGTATAAGATCGGACCACGAAATGACTAGTCTATTATATAACACCATTCATAATAGAGACTTACATTTTACCTGGAGGATCATATGTAACATGACCTGAATCCTTAGTAAGTTGTGAACTCCTGCCTATGAGGGCGGTTCTTTGATTTGTATGGATGAGAGTGGTCAAATTGCCGACTCAACAAGCCTACCATTTTGGGGATTCGTCTGATTGGGGAGCTGGGAACACAACTACACAAGATGGAATTCACTCCTTCCCTAAGGTCGGGGTAAGTAGATAAATTGATCTCTTAAAGGCTGATTTCGAAGCTTGAACAATGTGGCACCACAACCTCTCCTGGTCCGAGAGGGGATTAGTCATAGTTGGATTATGATTTATTATTCATTAAGGGGATCAATGGTATTTAATAGGGATGTACATGGTTCGGATTAGGCCGGATTGGAAGAATTTTGTGGACCAATCCAAAAATTCGGGTGGGCTAATAATGAATTTTTGAAGGGTCAACTCAACCCAACCCTGAGGTGTACATAGTCCGAGTTGGGTCGGGTTGGAAGATTTTTGTGGACTAACCCAAAAATTCGGGTTGACTAATAATGAAACCTATTAGTTCTTTTAACATTTTTAACCCAACCCAACCCAACCCAAAATAAAATCTAACCCAACCCTTGCGGTTTGGGTTGGGTAGGAACCCACCAAAATTTTTTGGGTTGGGTCGGGCTAGGTCACTGGTTCTGTTTTTTCTTTTTTTTTTTAATTTTGAAATTTGACTTTTTTTCGTTACTTCCTTAATCCTTTTCTATTGAACAATTTGATATTTGTGGGTCAATAAACCTTTGTATTTACAAAAGTGAACTAATTCTAAATATATTATATCAATTAATAAAAAAACATGTGTAATGAAACTCTACCCACCCCCACGACAAACATGGAACCTCCCAAACATCAAAAAACACACAAATATCATAAACAAGGACCAACACACATAAAACTTAAACTTTGTCCCCAAAATGGTTTAAACCAATCTCAACCCACCCCCACAACATATTAGAACTTCATAAACATTCATAAACACACAAGAACTCCAAATTCAACGACAAGACGAGTGTAATAAAACTCTACCCACTCCCACGACAAGACGAGTGTAATGAAACTCTACCCACCCCCTACACAAACATGGAACCTCCCAAACATCAAAAAACATACAAATATCATAAACTCTACCCACCCCCCACAATATCAATTTTTTCCTAAATTAAATTCATACAATTCTTGCATGGACATCTTATTCGTCCGGAATCATTAACATGAAATTTTGCCATATCTAAAAACTGGGATATTCCTTTTCTATACTCCACCGATAACTTATTCCTTAGTTTAATCCATTCTTTATTCATCCTTAAAAATAAATCTTTTCTGACCAACTTGTAATCCAAAACAATAACCTGGATTAGAGAACAAAGTACAAAATTTTTATTAAGCATGAATTTTGATTAACTTAATACAAAATTTCAAGTTTGTTCGGAGTATTTAAAATTTTAAATAATTTATAATACAAAATCTCTTTAAATTTACAGATTTCAAGATGGAATCCAATTTGGCTGACCATTTAAGGATGGAAACTTGGATATGGATAAGTATTTAGTATGTATGCAGATTTTGAAGGAATAAGGTTTAATGGTTCGTTTAATTTGTAAGATTTTTTTTTTTTTTTTTTTTTGAGCAAGAACACTCTCCTCGAGAAAAATTACAACTTTAATCTGATAAAAAAGAGATGAGAACAAATATAGTTCAAACAATTAAATTAATTATTGGTGGATCTGTTTCTTTGAGTTGTTTGAAAATTTAACAAAAAATGGAAAGGGGATTCTTAGGTTCATGGGTTTTGAAGAGGTAGAAGATGAATTATGGAGGTTGGAGAAAGAAAATTAAGGTCCTATTTGGTAATTATTTTGTTTTTTTGTTTTTGTTTTTTGAAAATTAAGTTTATTTTCTCTTCATTTATTGTCTATCATTTGCATCTTTTTTTTAAGTACAAGAGTTGAATTCTTAGCTAAATTCTAAATTTCAAAAACAAGTTTGGAGGTAGAAAGTAGATAACAAAGAAAGAAATTTGGGTTAGTTTTTTAAACCATTGGTAAAACGTAGATAATAAAGGAAGAAGTAGTTTCTATAGGTTTAATTTTCAAAAAAAAAATTAAAAACCAAATGATTACCAAACGAGGCCTAAGGAATTAACAAGTTAAATGTACAAATATTGTTTAATGAAGGGAAAGATGTATGGATGTCAGAATATGTGATAGAAACAATATTTGAAATATCGATGTCGATGAAAATATCAAGGTGTGTTAATTTTATGAAAATTTCTATGAAAATATCGATAAAATTTCAATCTCGATGGATATTTCTGGAAGAATTATAAAAACAAAAAATTCTAAAAATAAATTTAAATTAGTAAACCAACATTTTATGATTTTTAAACAAGTTAACATATCTATTATTTATATTATATATACATTAGTGATATTTTGTTGCTTAATTATTATGTTTCATGGAAATATCAATTCACCTCTTATGTCGATATCAAACCTATAAAAATGTAGATATTGATGAAAATATTGATATGTCGACGGAAATAGTAGAAAAAGTAAAAGAAAGAAGAAGATGAAGAAAGAGGACAAGTAAACCTATGTATAAGAGAATATAAATTGGATATTGACCAAAGAGTAATATTCAAGAATGAAAAGTAAATTTAATTGAGTGATATGGATTACTATTATAATTATCGAGATTATTGTACGGTTAAATTGGAAATTGCATATTGGATCGAAGTTTGGATAACAAAAAATTGACTTGAAGTCTAATACATAGTAACTCTATGAGTGGTTTATTTTATAAAATATTTTATTATTTAATTAAATATTATGAAATTTAATTTGATGTGATTTAAAAATATTTTCATGATATTTTTAGAGAGAATTTATGAATTTCATTGTCTTATATTCCATAATGATTTACAATATTTATTTTGTGAAGATCGAAAATAGTTATCAAGATTTTGAAGTAAAATCACGTTTTAACATGATTTTGTTGATTTTTTTATTCTTAATCTCAAATTAATTAATATTCTGATGATAACAAACCTACTCTTATTTAATAAAAATTTTAGTGTTTTGAAGCCTCTATTAATACCTAAAGTAATGACATGAAAATGGACCCAATTGAAAGGAGACATTTGGAGCTTTGGAAGAGTGGTAGGCTTGTGATTTTTAGATTTTTTTTTTTTAAAAAAAAATTAATATTATATAAATTTGTGTCTAACGACTAGTTTTGGGTATAGGGTGGATATTTGCTTTTTGTTGGATTTAAAAGAAATGATTTAAAAATATATATTATTATATTACTTTTTGTTTGTATCTAATAGCAATTTGATTGAACCACTGTAAAAAACATTGGTGTTAATTTTCTCTATCCTATAGTACTTTAATTTTGCACATTTATTACGTGAAATTAATTGCAATATTTGTTTTGAAGTTAATTGTTCATATTTGTATATTTTAATTGGTAGTTAACTTCTACATTTATTATCAATCTTGTTATTAGAATCAATTTGGGAGCTTTAAAGTAGTATTGATAACTTCTTGATTATTTTGGGTTGAATTTATTTGCATGAACTTATTGTTTAAATTACCTAGCAAAAAGTTTTGTTAATTTGTTTAATTGGACCCATATTAGAAAAAAAAATTTAATTAATTTTGATAAACCTTGTTCACCCTATAGGATTGTTATATCGATCCTACCATTGGTATCAGAATGAGATCACTCTTCTTTTTAATCAATTTTTTTTTATCAAAAGTTATTTTATTTGGAACCTATTGTTGGTGATTTATTCGTACAACTGGTATTGGAGAGGCTGCTTATTTGATAAATTATTTTTTTCATATATTATTTTGGTACTAAAAGTGTCTTATTAATATTTTGAAAATTTTATTTGAAAACTCAATTGCTAGAATTATGGCAATTATAGATTATTGTGTTGATAGACCTCTATTCTTTTATGGTAATAGAAATTATAATATTTGAAGAAATAGAATTAAAATATTTATGCTTTAATGTCAAAGTTATGAATATCATATATTGTGTATTAGATAGACAAATATATGATAAAATCTTATATTTTGAATATGCATATGATATTTGGAATTTTTTTTTAATAATATGTATAGTGTAGAAAATTCCCCTTGTACTATCAATGTTTTATTTGATGTGAAGGAGAATTATAATTCTAATAATCAAGAAAATAAGTGAAAATCGAAAAATTTGATAAATTCTCATTGTGCTTGATGACCCATTTGAAAAATGATTTCGATGATGAGAGTAATGAATATGAGGTAAATCACAAATCTCTATCTTATGATGAGCTATATGATACATTTGGAAGTATGTAACATGATTTATAAAAAGTTAGCTCTAAAGATCTAAAACTATTAAATAAGTATAAAATATTATCCATTGAAAATAAATTTTTGATAGATGAAAATGCATGTTTGAAAAATAGAGCAACTAATGATGTTTTGCATGATGATAAATCTCATCATGTTGAGAAAAATGCATTGAGAATTAAGTTTCTTGAACTTGAGAATGAAGAATTTAGATCTCTGTCATGTAAAATGAAAATTGATTTTTATGGTTTGGGAAAAGAAATTTTTTTTTTAAAAAAAAAATGAATTTTGTTCTTTAGAGTTGAAATATGAAATTGCTAGTTTGAAATGTATAATTTTTTAATTTGAAAAATAGCAATAAATCTTTAGAAAAAAAAAATAAACTGTCTCTTGTTGACAAAATTAAATTTCTTGAATGTGATATTCATGAGAAAAATGATCTTTTGCATATGCTTAAAGAGAAAAAAATGCTTGCTAATAAAGTGCTTGAAATTGCAAAAAAGTCTACAAAAGAAATTGATTATGGGTACACAAAAATTAGATAAAAATATTGACTTAAACCTTGTAATGACAAAAACCTTGTAATGACAAAAAAAAGAATAGGCTATGTGAATGAAAATTGTTCTTCTAGTTCTAAGGCTACTTTTGTTAAGGCCACCTCTTCTATGTCTAAAAATGTTTTACCTAATTTGCTAATGTTGTTGAAATTAAATTTGTGTCAAAGCAAGAAAAAGTTAGACATGCCCATGAAAATTCAAAATTTATATCTAAACAACTTCATGCTAGATCAAAATGTATCCATAATGTGAACTTTGTGAATGAGCATTAAAAAGCTAGGCTTATGCTTGAAAAATCAAATTTTACCTAAACATTTTTATGAAAAAATATAAATGCATGCATAATATTAAATGTGTGCCTAAACATGTAAATGCTAGAGATTTGTATGTAAAATCAAAATTTGTGCGTGTCATTTTTGTAGAATTAAAGGTCATATTAGATCAAATTGTTTCAAATTGTTTCAAATTGAAAATCAATTAGTTAAAAAGTTCTTGCCTAATGTTATTTGCTATTCTTGTGGAATAATTTGTCATAAATTTTATATTTGTTATTTGCCGAAAATGAATACTAATAATATTAGTAATAATTTGAAATGGGTTCCAAAATTCTTGCTTACTAACAATGAAGAACTAAAACTTTTGGTTGAACTTTTTTTGTAGGTGTGATTTCAAGAAACAATTGGTCGCTTGGATTTTAATTGTGGAACTAATTGAAGCAACTAAAATACATCCTTAAATCCGACAAAGGAAATAGCATATTTGGTAACATTTAATTTTAAAATTATTGAAAGAACTATTCTTTTGATATTTGTTTGAAATTATACTGCTTTTAATGGTTTTGATTGATTAAAATTTGAGATCTTGTGAAATATTTTATTTATAGAATTGAATGTCCATGAGAAATGATTGAATATCTATCTATTTGGTATTTATGTATATTGCTTATTATTTAATTTTTTGGTCAATTAGATGTTTCTATCATTGTGTTTTTTTTTGAAAAGTTTTGAGTAAAAGAATATTGAGTTTAATTTGGAATATGTTAATTATCCTTTTTAGATGAAGTTGATTAAATTATTCAAAATTCAAAATAACTTCCACATCACAGTTCCAGAACTTACTTTTCTTAATGCAAGAAACTTTAGCATGCAGGTTTGCTTGCAATATTTTCCATTTTTCCATTTTCTAGAAGTTGTATAACTACTTTAAAATTGAAGATGATTTCCAATCAGAACTATGATTAATGATTCAGTCTCACAAATTAATTCGATAATTGGATGACAACCACTCGAAAAAAATTTAAGTACCACACAAACGAAATTTGGAGAAATTTCAACAAGTCAAATTAGGTCTAATATTTGCATCGAACACTTGTTAAGTATACTAAATAGATACATTACATAATAAAAATAAGAAATTTTGAGAGTAAAACATATAAATGCATTACTCATTGACTTTAAACTTTTTCTTATACAAAAATGATATATACTTATAAAAATGTATATATTAAACTACATTTAATGTAATAATTAGACATACAATATTATTCAAGATAGAAAGAAATGATATAACTGCAGCTGAGTACATTCTATTGCAAATTTGAACTCTAATGTAATAATAAAAAATTGATAAATATAAGAAAAGTAAATAAATAAATGTAAAAGGTATTGCTATTACCTTACCATGTAGGCCCAACAACATGTGCACGTAATGACTGTAGGAATGGCGAGGATCCCAGCACCAATATGTAGACAACAACATATCTTTTCACAATTTCAAAAAATGCTCGATAGAAATGTACAGGATGGGACTAATGAAATTTAATTTAAATTTAAATGCTCGATAGACAACAACGCAACCTTAGCCCTCAGTTTTTAAGAAGGAATTGTAAATTCATTTAGCTTTTTGTCAAAACACGATTATCAATTCTAATGAAATATGGTGAGAGATAAACAAGAAGGGATATGGAAAGAATACTAAAGGATGAGATGCTTACAGTAGTCCCAGCCACAAGGAAAATCGCGCTCGATAAACTTCCTGCCGCGCCAGAAACCAAAGACAAACATAATTGAAGAATTAGTTTTCAACTTCCAATGGAAAGTGAGAGAATAGTAGTTCGAAAGAGAGAGAGAGATCGTTACCTGAAGATTGGAGAATTTTCCGTGAGCGAAAATGTACAGACGGTTGTACGAGTTCAATCACCTCCCAAAGCGGACAATCCCCTACACGTACGACTGCGCCGCTTGTAAGCTCCAACGAGTTGGTGACCTGAAGACCGATTTGGGCTCCAACGAGTTTGCGAGATTGAGTGAATTACGGCTGAAGAAATTGATGGATGCAAAGAAGAAAGGAATTGGTGGGGCAAGGGGAATTATGGCTGAAGAGAGAAGAAAGGGAGACATAGGGTTTCATGTTAATAAATAGTTGAGGGCGATTTAGTAATTACGACGAAATCAAAATAGGGTTTTAGTAAAATGACATATAATAGTTAAATAAAATATGATAATAACATATATTATTTTTCAAAGATTTTTTAAACCCCTTAAATAAACGATAATATATTTTTTTTAAAAGGTTTTTAACGTTTTTAATAAATGTATTATATTTTTCAAAAAAAAAATTCATAACCTTGGATAAAATAGATATGTTTCAAATGTTAATTAATTACATTTGATAAATGATAATTTCAAAGGTTTTTAATTCTTTTGATTAATATAATTTTTTTCTTTTTGAAGGTTTTCAATAAGCTTTAATAAAAATAGATATTTTCAAAGATTTTTTAAACTCCTTCGATAAAGCATAATATATTTTCCAATAAATATATATCTGTTCTAAAGATTTCTTCGATAAAGAGTATATATTTTTCAAAGATTTTTACTGTCCTTTGATAAACATAATATCTTTTTTGACCTTCGATGAAAGATAATATATTTTTCAAAGAATTTTAATGTCCTTCGATAAATATAATATTTTTTCGAAAGTTTTCAATAATCTTCGATAAAGAATATATAATTTTCAAAGATTTTTTTGTGTTTTTTGATAAACATAATATCTTTTTCATATGTTTTCAATAACGTTTGATAAACATAGATAATTATCAAAGGTTTTTTAATGTCCTTTGATAAATAAAATATCTTTTCCAAAGGTTTTCAATAATCTTCGATAAACCGTAAATATTTTTCAAAGTCTTTTAAATTCCTTTTTATTAATATAACATTTTTCAAATATCTTTTATAACCTTTGATAAAAGATGGTCGAAATAGACCAACTTTTTTGTAGTGTGGCTTAGTGCTTGCATGTATTAGATACATAAATACTTCAATTCTAGAATTGAAGATGATCATGCAGCTGGAATTTCTAAACTTCTCGATTTCTTTCTCAAACCCTCTTCTTTCTTTCACCTAATCAACCTCAATTAAAGTTTCCACCACTCAATTCAAGTTGGAGAATAATAGAGAAGATTCTCTTGGTGGTTCACGGTTGATTTGGAGGTGTTACTTACTAATACTAATACTAATACTTCTTTTACCTTCTCATGTTCATACTACCATCGATGAGGACTTTTTGCTGAAATCAGTGAATGTAGCCCCTCTTCTAAAGAGCGTATTGTTGAAAATAACCACATTACTCAGCCTAATGAATCTATTGAATTGGCTACTACTCTTGAATCTGTTGAAAATAGCCATGTTATTCACAGCATGCAAACAGTACTATTTCTTCTCAACCTTCTAATGAAAACAGTCTTGTTATTGACAGCAGCCCTGTTATTGAAAGCGGCTCTGTTGTTCAAGATCATCTTACCCTTTGGAGATCCATTTGGCCATAAAAAAAGGCCTCCATACTTCAGAGATTATCATATTGTAGCTTTCTATGTTCTACTGATTTGATACCCAATATAGTTTCCTATCCCTTAAGTGACGTTCTCTCGCATGACAAGTTAAGCGATGATTGTAGGCATTTTGTCTTGAATGTATCCTGAGTATGAGCTTCAATTTTATCATCAAGTTGCATCTTTCCCTCATTTAACGTGATACAATGGCTATTGAACTGAAAGCCATGGAGAACAACCATACTTGATTTGTTGTCCCAGCTCCAAAGAACCATCAGTTTAGTTTTCAAGCTTAATAACTCTATATATGGGCTTAAACAAGCTTCGATGCGGTGGTTCGATAAGTTTTCACATGTCCTGATATTGCTCGAGTTTTCTCAGTCAAAGTCAGATTATTCCTTATTTACTCAGATTATTCCTTATTTACTCAAGGTAAGCTTCTATGGAAATATTAGTGCCATGAGACTTTATCTTAATAGTGTTTTCAAGCATAAGGATTTGGGCTTGTTGAGATATTTTTTAGGGCTTGAATTAGCTCAATCTATAGGTATTTTTTTTTTATTTGACTGCAATTATATATATGTTACAATTGCTTGAGGATACCAATGTAAAATTACAAGTTGATCAGGGTGAATAGCTGCCTAACCCTCCTGAATATCATCGTCTGATTGGTTGGTTATTATTTCTAACAATGTCTCAACTTGATATTATTGTTGTTGTTCACAAACTAAGTCAGTTTGTTTCACAACCTCGACAATCTTGTCTTGCTGATGCTCATGAGATACTTCGATTTCTTAAGAGTTTTCCTAGACAAGGGATTTTCTTTTCAACTTCCTCAAATTGCCAAACTCAGGATTTTACCAATGTTGATTGGGGATCTTGTTTGGACATTTGCAAGTCTGCTACAAGTTTATGCACTTTCCTTGCTAATTCACTTTGCTAAGCCAAAAAGCAAACTATTGTATTTAGATCTTCACCAGAAGTCTGGTATCGAGCTTTGGTAGCCACCTCCAATTATCAGATTATTTGGTGGTTACAATTGCTTAAGGACTTGAATGTTTCTTCTCCCACACCTACTTTGATTTTTTGTGATGATCAATCTGCTATATATATTGCTTCTAATCATATTTTTCGTCAAATAACTAAGCATATTGAGCTTGGTTATCACTTTGTTCACGAGAAGATTGTTTGGGGTGATATTAAACTTCTTCCAGTTTGTTTATATCTCTAGCTTATAGATATTTTCACAAGGACTCTATCTCTTCCTATTATCTCTTCTTTACTTCCCAATATGGGTGTTATTGATGTTCACAAGCTAAGCCATCATGAGGGTAGTCTTAGAGATTATAATTAGTTAGTTTGTTAATCTTTCATTGCTAATTAATGAGACGATGGAAGTTTTATTAACTTGTGTGTTGTAATACGAATCAATACAAGACAGATAAAAGAATATATTTCGTTACATGTTCATTATCAACGAGAGGGCTTAGGCCTACAAAGTTGAACTTGGATAACATCAGGAGGAATACCAGACAACACTCGAGCTTGGAAGGTTATAGTTGAAAATTCTGGAGGTGTTCGAATTCGCTTCACATCAAACGTAATGTTAATACAATATTCCACGTGCATGATTAGCTTTCACAATCTTCACGACATCGTAGTTTGTACCCTATAAATGCATTATGGGGTAGTATGATCATTAATCCCATCAATAATGTGTAAAAATAGATAATAAGAAAGAAAGTAAAAACAATTAGCAAAAGTAATGTATACATTTGCGTCGCAGTGCTTAATAGCTTCTTGCGTGAGAAGTTGAAGATCTTGGAGTCTTAATGAGACAAAGTATGTTGAGGGTATGAGGCGAGCTCATTAAGCTTGTTACATTTATTTAAACTCTATTATCAATTGATATTTTGATGTTAGTTTGTTACTAATCAGTTGGTTAGTTTGTTTATTTATCTTTTACCTCGTGTATATTCTATAAAAGGTTACTGTACTAGATCACTCATCATCAATAAAATACTACTTCATTTGTAATCATTTTCATTAACTTTAAGTCCTTTTTTGTTGTCATAGCATAAAAGTCTAATGATGCAAATCCTTGATTTTTTTTTTTCCAAGCATGGATTCTCCATCTAGTAGTCTAATGATGCAAATCCTTGATTTTTTTTTACCACGCATGGATTCTCCATCTAGGGTTCAATCTTCAACAGCAACTGTATCTTCTTCCGTTCCTCTAAAGGTAATCGATTTTGGAAACAAAATCAACACTGTGAAGTTAGATGAAGGAAATTTTCTCTCCTGGAAATTACAAATTACTACTACTTTGCATGGTTTTGGTTTTGAGAAATTTCTTGATCTAGACAGTAGCGTGCCTTCGAAGTTCATCAGCGATGAATGTAATTCGTCTTCATCAAGAATTATCAATCTGGAATATAACTACTGGATTAAGCAAGATAGCTTAATCATTGCTTACCTTCTTGGAGCAATGTCAAAAGGCCTTCTTACTGAAATACTTGACTACAAATCATTAAAAAAAAGCATGGATTGTTCTTAATGTAGGATTTTCTTCCCGTCATATGGCTCGAATGCTTGATTAGAAAGGAAAATTGGATGCGATGAAAAAGGGAAATATGAAACTCGAAGAATATTTCTAGAAAAGTAAGAATTTGGTTGATTCCTTAAAGGCTGCTAGAAGAAAGACATCTCATAAAGATCATATAATGCATATTTTGTTCGGATTAAGACCAGAATATGATTCAACAATATATGTGACTACTGATAAAGATGAATACCCATCTTTACAAAAAAATTTATTCTCAACTTACTCAAGAAAACCAGATTAAAAGACATAACTCTGTGAATCCTTATAGTTCTCTTCCTTCTGTGAATCTAACAACTCAAAGTCAATTAAAGCAATCTACCAATCCTTCTTTTTCAATGGCTAGCAATGATGTAAATAGAAAAGGCAAGAATCAAGGAAGCAAGCAAAACAAGAAGTTCTAGAATAACAACGGAAAACCTCAATGCCAAGTCTGTGGCAAATTTAGGCATACAACCTTGAAATATTATCTTCTACTTAAGAAATGATTTCAAGGCCTGAATACTACTCAACATGGAAAAGGATTCTCTTCTCAATCTCAAGGGCAGAGTATGAATCCATCTTCAATAAATATAGTGTCCATTCAAAATGAGTTTAATAGAGAAAATCAGTGGTTTCGAGACTTAGAGGCCATAAATCGTGTCACAAATGAAATATTCAACTTGACCTACAGATCAAAATACCTGGGAGACAACAAAGTCTTGGTTGGGAAAGGTGTAGGTTTGAATATTTCTCATATAGGATATTCTTTTCTTCAACCATCTACTTATCCAAAATCTATCTTTAACCTTAAAAACTTGCTTCATGTCCCTAAAATCACCAAAAATCTTATATGTGTAAGCCAGTTTACAAAAAATAATTCTGTATTTTTTAATTTTATTCAAATCTTTGTTTTGTGAAGGATCTCAATGGCCAAAGCCTACTGCAAAGGAATCTTGTTGATGGACTTTATTATTTTGCAACGGAAAAAGCAATGTCCCAAGAGTCTTCATCCAAACCAAGTTCATTCTCCGAAGTTCAACCTCAAGTTCTTTATACATCAATTACTCAGTGTAATCCAAAGCCATTGCCTACATTTTCTATTGTTGATATATGGCATAATAGTTTAGGTCATCCAAATTTTAATACTGTTTAGCAAGTTATGTCTTCTTGTAATATTTCATATTCAAATAAAAAGAAGTTCTCTGTTTGTCATGCTTGTGCTCTTGCAAAAAATCATAATCTTCCTCTTTTAAATTCTCAAATCATATATACAGCTCCTTTACAACTTGTTGTAATCAATATTTGGGGACCATCCTATCAAGTCTCTAGAAATGGCTTCAAATATTACTTAAGTTTTGTTGATGCTTTCTCAAGATATACTTGGATTTACTTTCTTAGGACTGAAAGTGAAGCATTTAGTGCTTTTCTATTATATAAACAAATAGTGAAAAAACTGTTAGGTCATTACATACTTCGTCTTCAAACAGATGGTGAGGTGAATTTCGTTTGTTTACTCCTTATCTAAAATCCAGTGGTATTGAACATAGGTTGTCTTGTCCTCATACTTCTCAACAAAACGGTCTTGTCAAAAGAAAACATAGATACATAGTTGAAACGTGTTTAACCTTGTTATCTCATTCTTCTTTACATCTTGAATTTTGAAACGATGCTTTTTCTACTGCGGTTTATTTGATAAATAGGCTCCCTATTTTAGTTCATCAAAAGATATCTCCCTTTGAAAAGATTTTTGGCATCAAACAAAACATTCCTTCTTAAAAGCCTTTGGTTGTTTGTGCTATCCTTCTTTGAGTGCCTATAACAAACACAAAATTAATCCAAGATCTACCCCTTGCATTTTTCTGGGGTATAGTTCCATTCATAAAGGATATAAATGTCTCTCAAAGTCTTGTTGATTTTATATATCAAGATATTTCATAATGGATGAGACAAAATTTTCTTCCATGTCCTTTTTTCAGTCTACACAGCTATCTTCGAATATCCCATCAACCTCAAGTTACCTACCGATTTTATAAGTCACCCAACCAACCTCTAATCAACCTATTATATCACATTTATGTCCTGTCATAGATGACCAGTCACTTCCAATGTTAACAGATACTGTACACTCCAATAACCAGTGTACAAACCAACTACCCATCAGTTCTTCAACTCCTTCTTTATCTTTTTCTCTTTTCGAAATTTTTCCCTTAAACATGTCAGACTCTATTAATATACTAGTTCATGACTCTTCTACAACTTCATCTCTTCTATCATCTTCATCGCCGAACCATTTTGATCCCACAAATAATTATGACTCATTCACTGTTCCATCATTGCCTAATACATCTCTTGTTGTCAATAACCATCCAATGGTTATAAGAGGAAAGAATGATATTTTTAAGCCCAAAGTTCTGATAGTGGAGTATTTTGAGATGGAGTCTCCAAATGTTAAAGAAACCCTCAAATGTTCTCATTGGGTGAAAGCCAGAGGAATACAATGCTCTTTTAGCAAATAAAACACAGGATTTCGAACCACAACCTGCAGATAAAAGGTGATTGGATGCAAATGGATGATCAAGATCAAAAGAAATTCATATGGACCCTAGCTAGATCAAGCAAGGTTGGTAGGCCAAGGTTATAATCAAGTTGCAAATATTGATTACACTAAAATCTTTAGCCATGTTATAAAACCTATGACCATTAGAATTCTATTTACACTTGCTTTATGTCATAGTCGGAAATTGAGACAGATGGATATCAATAATGCATTCCTTCATGGATTATTAGAAGATGAAGTGTATATGACGTAGCCACCAGGGATGGTTGATTCGTCTGCTTCTACAATGGTTTGTAAATTGAAGAAAGCATTATATGGATTAAAGCAAGCTCCTAGATTGACAACGCTTTTACATTCACTAGGGTTTGTCAACCCAAGAGTTGATCTATCTCTTTTGATTTATCATGAAAAGGGCATGGTTTGTTATAATCTAGTCTATGTAGATGATATTATCATCACTAGTAATTCTTTACATATGGTTGATAAACTGATTGTTGATCTAAATAATCAATTTTCTCTTAAAGAGCTTGGCTGTTAAACTACTTATTGGGCATCAAATTTTTTGAAAGGATCGGATCCCGCAGCGGAAGTGTTGTGAATGCCTTGCAACCTGCAAATCAATTTTTACATAAACTAAAATAGTAAACTACAACAGAATAGACGTAGAACAAACATGTAAGTAGCATGTTAAAGGGAAAAGATAGAATCATTCTTACCTTTATAGATTCTCAAGCTCCTAGAACGATCCTCTCGATGATCCAATGAACGACTCCTACAACGATCTTGAACACGAACGTTTCCTCGAACAATCTTGAGCATGACCACAAGAGTAACCTTGTTATTCTCAAAGATTCCAATAGAAGGATAAATGGTATCCAACTATTGGAAGAGGGTGTGGAGGAAAACTTTTTGAGAGAGTAGAAAGGATTTCTTTTGTGAGTTAGAAAAATTGCACAATCAATGCTTGTAATTCTATTGTGTTTCGTGTGTCTTCAAAAGGGCCATAAGGAAGACTTGAAAAGGGTCAACCCCTTCTCCTAGTCTTTTTTCCAATTTTTCCTTATGCACAATTAATTAAATAACATTTATTAAATTAATTAGTACAATAATTAAATAACTATTTATACATTAAATCCAATTTAACATATGTATGTATATATATATATATATATATATTTAATTATCATAAACATCATGTGTATATGTGCAACACCTCTCTATTAATTAATTAATTCTTTGTGAATCTAATTCACTTGAATTAATTATTTGAATCTCATTCAAATGTTTCTTTCCAACTTAATTTAAATTATAGATCACATCCACAATCAATTACATATTAATCATATTAATATACAATTTCTTCAAATTGATTTGAACAATTCAAATCATCCCTCTTTAATATCCTTTAGTGAGCTAACAAGGAAACCTAGTAAACCTATAGATTAGAAGCTCCAATGATATGAGATTAATTGGCTAAACTCATTAACCAAATTAATCGATATTCGTTAATTGTGGGTACACTCCATTAAAGACCCACAACTGCACTCTTCTCATTACAGATATATTTCTGTGTCCATGGATGTAGACCAATAACAACAAGTTAGTCCTTTACGAGTGTTCGTAACTCCAATCGGGTCAAATTACCGTTTTACTCTGGGTTACCTCTAACTTCTTAAGTACCAGTACTTTTCTAATGAACAGCCTATTTATGATCCAACCAATAAACAGAAACCCTTCTCAGGCCAATGAGAAGATATGACTCTTTGTTCAAGTCTTGAAGACACTACTTAAGGGAACACTCATCTACTTACCCTGAAGACGGGAAAGAGTGAATTCCATCATGTATTATTATGTCCCCAGCTCCTCAACCGGTCTTGTCTCCAAATGGTAGGCATATTGAGTTGGCGAACTAGTCACCCTCACCCATACAAATCAAAGGACAATCCCTTGTGAACATAAGTTCAAAATATACTTAGGATTAAGACTAAGTTGCCTAGGTCATCCTATTGAAATAGGAACCTAATTAATTGACAGTGTTACATCTAATGGTTACTATTTCGCAATCCGAAGCATAAGATACCTCCACTCGCGTGTCACCCACACGAATGCGTTGAATCAATGCGTTTGATCAAATACAAAGTGTGTCGTATCCATAATGCCACCAAGTTAAGGTACCCAGTCCTATCCCTATGCTATAAGCTCTTTAGGTTGTATCTTGAACACTAATCCATATATGTCTCCACATATAGTTCAAGACTTATAAGGTAGTCTTAGATGTTATTTTATTAATTTAAGGTTATTAAGACAAAATAGAAAACAGCACAATAACATTTATTGAATTAACATCTATAACTCTTTATTCATGACGGTCAATTACTAACATTTACTATCTACGAATTTTAGGGCATAAAACCCAATTGAAGGAAATCGGACATGAGGATTTCTATGAGCAGCGGAACGATCATTCCAAATTCCATTCATATTTGTACATATACAATTACAATCAAGAAACGAAAGCTTACATGCTATTCACAAAACGAAATTACAGCATGATTTACATAAAATCAAGGGAAAGAATAAACATACCTTTAAAGACTCATCTTCAATCTCTCTTGATCCCGAACGCTCGTTCAAACAGTAAGATAGCAAACAAAAACGCTCAAACACTTCGACCACAACACAGCACGATCACAGCGACCACCACATAAACACCACGAATACAACGATCTCCAAGATTAAGAACACAACGAACGGCCTCCAAAAACCTCGATTTAGTCGAGTTGGGTACGACACCACCACAATGGCTACCTTGGTATTCTCGGTGTGAGAATCCAGAAGTGTGGACTCTGTGTGGATTTGGTTAAAGAAAGAGACTGGAGGAAGAACAATTGTGTAAAAGATTGAGCAAGTGGGAGATGATAGGGTCTATCGTATAGACGATGCCCAATCGTTTAACAAATGTTATGCGATCGTTTAGCAAAAGCTCCGTGATCGTTTAGCTAAAGGCCAGCTGAAGGAACTATCGTAGAGTGTCACTTCACAATCTTTTAGTCTCTGTTCAGCTATCGTTTAGTGAATTTCATTCACTAAACAATCTTTTCCTGAGAACTTGCCGAGAATAGACAATCTCTTTGTAACAACTACTAAATTTAGGAAAATATTTTTTCTTTTATCTCACGGCTACCATGAAACCACCAACAACCTTCCACTCAATTGGTTATTAGAAAAAAAAAAGATATAATTATCCAATAATTAATATTATTATAAATATATATGATAACCAACTTACCATACTATATTTATAACCTATATTTTTAATATTTCATCTCATGAAACGTATAAACCATAGTTATTTTTCTATTTCATGGTACTTAATGTAAATCTCATTTATATTAGTCCTCCACTTATTGTATCTCATACATCACACTGATCATATAATATATAATCGAATTTTCTCTTGTCAATTTGAACATTTCAAATCAACACCAAGAACTGTTTCTCAACTTGAATCCATTAAGCTACCAAGGGGATCTTATGAACCTGTAGCTTAAAGCTCCAACGGTACATGAATAACTAACTAAATTCTTTAGTCACGGGATCCACCATCCGTTAACTACCAGGAAGTCCAATAAAGATCGGCAGCTGAACTCTCCTTACTACAGGTAATCTTGAGGAGACCATCTATATGACTCGACCAGAGGGGTTCATAGTTTCAGATCAAGAGCAAAGAGTTTGCAAGCTTAATAGTGAAGGAAATCGACACTCGAGATTTCCATGAGTAGCAGAACAAGACTATTCCAAAGTACAATCATGAATTAACATAATATTTACAGTCGATTTTAAACATAAACGGTTATACAAATTACAGAGAAATTCCAGTATGAAACAACAAATGTACAGAGGGACAAACTGTACTAACAATGGCGGAAACGTCTCCATGCTCCGATGCACACTCTGATCGAACCACAGCAACCATGAGCGCTTGATCTACACGACCGCAACACCACACGAACACAGCACGAACACTTCGCATTCGTCCTCAACGATCTCCTCGGTCACGATCTCCTCCGTAACACGAACTCCTCCATAACACCACGAACGGATTCCTCCAAAGCACCACGAACGGCCTCTAGAAAACCTTAACGATGTCGAGTTGAGTCTGACACCACCAACAAGGCGACCTTGGTATTCTCGATGTGAGAATCTAGAGGGTGGGCTTTGTTCGGACTTGGTGTGAGGCAGACGAACGGAGGAAAGACATATCGTGTACACGACTGGGCAAGTGGGAGGAGTCGGAGACCTATCGTATAGGTCGATGCCATACGATCGTCTAGCAAAAGCTATACGATCGTTTAGCTCTATCGTTTAGCTCGGTCAATTCTACATGATCGTTTACCTTGGGCCAGCGATCATCTAGCAAAGCTATGCGATCGTTTAGTAAACACTGTACGATCGTTTAGCTAGCATCTGCACAATCATTTACTTAGCCTAGCCGTCGTTTAGTAAATATGTATTTACTTGACGACTTCCGTGAGTTTCTTTTTGCCAAAGAGAAAACTCAAAATTCTTTTCAAACTTTTGTAAAAAAAACTCTTTTTCAAAATAGGAAACCGATTTCCTTTATACTCACAGTTACCATGATCAATAATCATCCACTATTTTGGTTATTTAAAAGAAAAAGTATTAATTATCTAATAATTAATATTATTATAAATATAAATGATAACAAACTTATCATACTATATTTATAACCTATAGTTTTAATATTTCATCTCATGAAACATATAAACCATAGTTATTTTTCTATTCCATGGTACTTGATGTAAATCTCATTTACATCAATCCTCCACTAGATGTATCTTATACATCATACTGATTATATCATATATTAATCAAGATACCTCTTGTCAATTTGAACATTTCAAATCAACACCAAGAACTTATCCTTCAACATGAATCCAAGCTACCAAGGGGACCTCAAGGACCTGTAGATCCGAAGCTCCAACAGTATGTGAATAACTGACTAAACTCTTTAGTCACGGGATCCACCATCCGTTAACTACTAGGCACTTCACTAAAGTCGATAGTTGAACTCTCTCACTACAAATATATTATGTGTCCATCTTAACCAATCAGCAGTGCGACAACCCTTCACATATTACTCATAAGTACAGTTGGGCCAATAACCGTTATGCCCTATAGTTACATCTGTCTTCTTAAGTACCACTGATTCCTCTAATGAACATAAGTCATAGTTTTACTATGACTGGGTCTTCTCTTCCAAAGTGAAGCTATGACCACTATGTTCAAGCCCCGGAACCAGCCCTTAAGGGGGCAATCTCTCTACTTATCCCTACTTCAAGAAAGAAGTGAATTCCATATTGTGAATTGAACTCTCCTCACTACAGATATATTATGTGTCCATCTTAACCAATCAGCAGTGCGACAACCCTTCACAGATCGCTCGTAAGTACAGTTGGGCCAATAACTGTTATGCCCCTATAGTATTATCTGTCTCCTTAAGTACCACTGATTCCTCTAATGAACATAAGTCATAGTTCTACTATGACTGAGTCTTCTCTTCCAAAGTGAAGCTATGGCCACTATGTTCAAGCCCCGGAACCAGCCCTTAAAGGGTAATCTCTCTTACTTATCCCTGCTTCAAGAAAAGAAGTGAATTCCATATTGTGAATTGAGTTCTTAACTCCCAGATCAGACAAGTCCCCAAAAAGGTAGGCATGTTGAAATGGCAATCTGGCCACTCTCAACCCATACTATTAAAGGACCGCCCTCAAGGCAGGAGTTCACAAAACACTCAGGATTGAGGTCGTGTCACCTATGGTCGTTTAGGTGAGATGCAAGTCTCTAGTATCAACGGCGTTATATACAGAGTCTAGTCATATCGTGGTCCAGATCTTATACTAACTCTTTGTATAGGACACCCTCGCTCCACATTTCCACACGAATGGTCAGGATCAACCATCTGTAGTAGTTTACAATACTTGCTAACCTCTACAAAGCGGGTCGTATCCATAGTGTCACCAGGATCAGGTATTCTACCTTAATCCTTATACTACAGACTGATTTAGGTTATCACTTAAGGCATGATCCACTTTTATATCATATATACATGTTTAAGTTCACATAAGATAACCAAGAAGCTTTATTTATTGGATATGAGTAAATGCCAAAATTAAATAACACCTATTTTATTCATTGAACAATGTGTATCTTTACAAAACAACGAGACTTCGGGAGAATTAGGATACTTAATCCCAACATAACTGACTAAACTCTTTAGTCATGGGATCCACCATCCGTTAACTATCAGGCACTCCACTAAAGACCAACAGCTGAACTTTCCTCACTACAGATATATTATGTCTCCATCTTAACCAATCAGCAGTGCGACAACCCTTCACAGATCGCTCGTAAGTACAGCTGAGCCAGTAATCGTTATGCCCCTATAGTTACATTTGTCTTCTTAAGTACCATTGATCCCTCTAATGAACATAAGTCATAGTTCTACTATGATTGAGTCTTCTCTTCCAAAGAGAAGCTGTGGCCACTATGTTCAAGCCCCGGAACCAGCCCTTAAGGGAGCAATCTCTCTACTTATCCCCGCTTTGGGAAATAAGTGAATTCCATATTGTGAATTGAGTTCCCAGCTCCAAGATCAGACAAGTCCCTAAAAAGGTAGGCATGTTGAGTTGGCAATCTGGCCACTCTCACCCATACTAATCAAATGATCGCCCTCAAAGGCAGAAGTTCACAAAACACTCAACATTGAGGTCGTGTCACCTATAGTCATTTAGGTGAGATGCAAGTCTCTAGTATCAATAGCGTTATATACAGAGTCTAGTCATCTCGTGGTCTAGGTCTTATACAAACTATTTGTATAGGACACCCCTGCTCCATGTCTCCACACGAATGGTTAGGATCTACCATCTATAGTAGTTTACAACACTTGAAAATCTCTATAAAGCGGGTTGTATCCGTAGTGTCACCAAGATCAGGTATCCCATCTTAATCCTTCTACTACATACCGATTTAGGTTATACTTAAGGCATGATCCACTTGTATATCATATATACATGTTTAAGTTCACATAAGATAACCAAGGAGCTTTGTTTATTGGATATGAGTAAATTCCATAATGAAATAACTTTTATTTTATTCATTGAACAATGTGTATCTTTACAAAACAACGAGACTCCGGGAGAATTAGGAAACTAATCCTAACATGTATCAAATCTAATGTTCTAAGATCTAGATGCCTGTTTCAACCCATAAATGGATCGATTCAGCTTGTAAACTTTTTGCTCCTGACCTCGGGTTTAGACATAAAGATATTCTCTTCAAGATTGTCATTCAGAAAAACAGTCTTGAAATCCATTTGTCATATATCATAGGTATAATATGTGGCTATGGACAAGAGAATTCTTTTATACTTAAGCATAGCAACAAGGGAAAAAGTTTCCTCATAGTCAACCCCTTCCCTCTAGGTATAACCCTTTGCTACAAGTCTAACTTTGAAAGTTTGTACCTTTCCAGCTACATCTTTCTTTGTTTTATATATCCATTTATACCCTATGACCCCTTCAGGCGGATCTATAAGTTCCCATACTGAATTGAAGTACATAGACTCCATTTCAAGGTCCCATTGGTTCTTGTCTATGTCATTCATTGCCTATTTAAAGGACAATGATCCTCAACACCATCATCTAGTATGACAACCTGAGTTTCAGTTAGACCCAAGTAACAGTCAGGTTGTATCACAACTCTACCAGTACGTTGAGGTACTCTCAATGATTGAGAAGGATGAGATTGACCTGAAGTGTTGGCTTCTTCATTAACTCTTGATAAAGGACCAACTGCATCAACAAACTTTGTTGATTCTTCAGTAGCATCACTTAATATTATTTTGCTTCATGGTTTATGATGTTTCATGTGGTCTTCCTCTAAAAATGTAGCATTTTTCAATACAAACATCTTATTTTCTTGAGGGTCATAAAACCAACCACCTCTTGTTTCCTTAGGGTAACCAACAAATTGGCATAATCTTGAACGAGGTTCCAACATCTTAGGATTTGTCACTAACACATGTGCAGAACAACCCCAGATTCTGATGTAACGTAAACTCGGTTTACGCCCCTTCATAACTTGAAAGGTGTTTCAGAAACGCTCTTCGAGGGAACATTGTTCAAGATTTGAACTGCAGTCTCTACTGCATACGCCCAAAACGAGTTGCAATTGAGCATAGCTCATCATAGAACGAACCATATCTATTAAAGTTCTATTTCTCATCTTTGATACACCATTCTGCTAAGGTGTGCCAAGTGTTGAAAATTGGGATTGAATTTCATGTTCTATCATATAGTCCTAAAATTCTAAATCCATGTACTCTTCGCCCCGATCGGATCAAATTGTTTTAATTATTTTACCTAATAGGTTTTCAACTTCAACCTTATACACTAGTTCAAAGACTTCAAACTTATGTTCCATTAGGTATAAGTAACCATATCTCGAATGATCATCTACGAAAGAAATGAAGTATTCACACCCTCCTTCAACCTTTACATTCATTGGACCACAAAAATCCGAATGTATGAGCTCTAAGGGCTCTTTATCTCTATAATCTTTTCCACTAAAAGGTCTTTTAGTCATTTTTCCTTCGAGACAGGATTCACATGGAAGTAATGAATCATCTTTTAACTTGCTTAGAAGTCCATTCTTTACCAATCTCTCGATCCTATCTAGATTTATGTGACCTAATCTTAAATGCCAAAGATACGTATCATTGTTACTTGGAGAAATTCTTTGCATTTTTGTTTGAGTATTTGTAGTTTTAAATATCTCATGATTTAAAAGTGCTTTTGATTCAGTTGGCCTTAACACATATAAGTTCTTTCGATTCATAATGAACGCTTCATAAACAGGAAATAGAAACAAGGTTCCTCCTCATTTTGGGAACAATAGATAAGTTTTCTAAAAACAAAAATCTACTTCAAAAAAAAAAAAAAAAAAAAAACTTGGCAACTCCGACTGCACAAGCTAAAATGGTGTCTCCCATTCTAACCTTGAGTGTCATTTCACCATCTTCGATTTGCTAGAAGGAACTAATTCCTTGTAAAGAAGAACAAACATGATTGTGGCTCCTGAATCAAATATTTAGGCATCATGGTCATTTTCCACTAAACAAGTTTCCAGAACTAGTAAATCATATTTACCTTCCTTGTCTTTTTTCTTCTCAACAAGGTAATTAAGAAAATTGCGTTTCCAGTGATCATCCACATTGTAGTAGAAGCATTTGCCCTTGTCAGCCTTAGTCTTGCCCTTACCCTTCCCAGCACTGGGAGCCTTCCCCTTCCCTCCTTTCTTTTTCTATATTATCTTAGAACCAGATGATGAAGGAATAGACTTAGTTCTTGAGGATGAACCTTTTGGAACTTTTTGGAATGGGCAACATTTGCCTCTCCTTCTACTGGTCCCTTATCTTTCATAAGGGACTGAAAAGTCTGCAACTCATTAAGAAGGGTAGTCAAAGTGTACTGTATTTTGTTAATAACCGTGTTGCTATGGAATTGAAGAAAACTCTTCGGAAGAGATTCTAAAATAAAAGATACCTAACTTTGCTCATCGATGACTGCATCGCTCATTTTAGCGACATTTAACTGGACCATTAGGTCGAGAACATGTTCTCTCACTAATTGACTTTTCTTCAGGGCTTCGTGCTGGATCTGAATGGACGGTTGTCCAAACATCTCCTGAAGGAACTCCATAATCTAACGCACAGACATCATGGTCTCATGCTTCTTGGTAAGAACGTCATACAGGCTTGCCAAGATGTAGACTCGGGCCTTTTCATTGGCCTTCGTCCAATGGTCATAAGCATCCTTCAACGCTTGGGTGTATTTCAAGTGGGGACTAGAGGACATTTGTCTTCGTCAAGATGAACTACAGATCATTAATAACCAGAATCGTATTCAAGTTAGATTTCTAAGTCGCATAGTTTTCACCGGTTAATTTTTTGTTTTTAAGCAAAGATATGATTGTAGAAGACATGTTGAAACAAATAACAATCCATTTACCATATTAGTTATATTTCTCTTAACCCATTACATAATTATCCAAATCAATTTAGCAAAAACACATGTAATCATAGAACCCTAATCAAATTATTTAGTTTTTGCAACGATACTTCAGAGGTTTAAAGCAACAGTCACCAAAGGATGATCAGCTACTCCTCCCCTGAATTAAGACAATCTCAGCCAATTACTAATACCAGAATAACTCTTATTCCTATATTTTTAAGCTACCGTTGTTTAAGTTGAAGATTCGTTAACTAGCTTAATTCATCCTGCAAGTGTGACCCTCCCATTTTCGTATCCTAGAGGTACGCTTCAATAGGCTACCGAAAGGAAAGACAACTGTTGAAGATTAATCTAAGAAACCCTATTAATTGTTGGATTTTGCGTTGTTCCGACTCCTATGATCAGACCCTTTGAAGGGATAGTCGCTCCAGGACGACATGCAAGTGAACCATAGGAATCTCAAGGTGCAACCTAATGGAGGAAACTGTAGGATACGTTGACACGCATCCCTCTCCTATTACTATGAACACTTTCCCTATTCACATTGCTATTGACTCATGCAAACACTTTTCAAAGGGAGGCCACGCCCAGAGCGACATGAAGTGCGCATGGATCTCACGGTGTGAACTCTTAGGGACATGAGAGCTAAAATTTGATATATCACATATACCGATTTTCTTCTACTAAAGTATTCTAATATTTTTAGGATTTTATAATACTTAGTTAAAACCCAGCTAATGAATTTAACTAATTCTTTTTAATTTTCTCAATATAACATTTATATTGAATGATTTAACAATACTTAATTTCATTTATATCCCACTAAAGACGATGCCACATGCAAGACTAAGTACGGTCTTTCATTTTTAGGTCAAATCACAAAAATTACCCTTAAACTATGATTGTAGTTGCAATTACACCATCCAACATTCTACTTTCTTTTGTAAAAATTCAATCTTTAAACTTATACAAGTGTTAGAATTAGATCCTCAAGCTTATAATAGTTCTAAAAATTGGACCCTCAAATGATAAAAACTCTCAAACTTATATAATTGCTACAATTTCTACAATTTTATGCAAGTTTGAGGGTTTAATTTTAACACTTAAATAAATTTGAGGGTTCAATTTTTACAATTAAAAGTATGAGAGTGTAATTACAACTATCACATATTTTAGGGGTCATTTTTGCAATTTACCCTACATCATTCTTATTATTATTATATTTTTATTTAATAATTAATATATTGTGTTGCTAACTTAGATTAATTAGTATTTAGAAGGGTAATTACAATGGCTAACATTTTTTAAAGAGCAATTGTTGGCACTTTTAAATCTTATAATTAATTACTTTAAAATTGACATTTTGGACATTTTCTATGAGTTGATTGTTTTATATATACTATATTATGGATTTAATTGTTATATTTATAACTATCGTTAAAATTAATTAGTTAATCGTTGTATAACTACTTTTTAAGTTGTAATATAATTAAAAGAAAACTTTTGGAATATAATATTATAAAGCAACAAAAAAAAATGGAGAATGAAAAAATGTAAGATTAATTTAAGGGGTATACTTATAAATAAAAGAATGAAGGTTAAACTCGACAAATAGGAAAATAGTTAATAATTACATGTGGCTTTTTAAATTTTAATGATTTCTGAAGACAAAAAGGTTTAAAGAAAGGCCACCACTTGAAAAAAAATGAATCTTATTTTAATATCTAACACCAACATTGTGTCAAAAACCAATCATCCCAATCCTAAACCATAAAAACCATAAAAACCATTATTCTTTTATTGCAAGTAGAAAAAGAAAATAAAGAATGTCTGTGACATCCTTTCTTTTTGTATGACAAGTGGGATGCCACGTGGCAAAGGTTGTGTGTGGGTGAGATGGAAAAGGGATTAAGACAAGGTACACGTAGGACGGGAAATAAATGATTCTTCTGAACTCCAAAGGTCATTTTAGCATACATGGCCTTTTCCTATCAGCATGAGTTGGTTTATCCTTTCCACCTAGGACCAAAAAGATCACACTTTCTTTCTAAGATATTTGCTAATTAGATTAGATTCCAAAAAGGTAGGGCCTACGTGGATTTTTCTAGAATTATTGGATTGGAAAATAACATTTCTCCGTTGCACCATTCGCTATCACTTGAACAAGTAAACTCGACCCTTTTTATTTATTTATTTATTTCTTTTGTGTTCTTTAATCCGTCGTTTGCACTTTTGATGGATTACTTTTGCTTTTATAATGTAAATCCATTTTTGGCTCTTTTTGACTTTTTTAAGTTAATGAATTATCTACTTTGGATTCTACACTTTTTACATTAATTATGTATTTTGCATTTTTTTAATTAGGTCATCCATTTCAATTAAATATTGTTTACAATAATTGATCCCGTTTGGTAATCTTTTCATTTTCTTTTTATTTTTTGCTTTTAAAAGTTAAGCCTCTCACATTCTTTTTACATCTAAATTTCTTGCTTTTTTTTATCTACTTTTACTCATGTTTTTCAAAAATCATGTCAAATTTTGAAAAGTAAAATATGTAGTTTTTAAAAACTCGTTTTTGTTTTTTAAATTTTATGAAGAATTCAACTTTTGTAATTAAAAAATATGCAAATGAAAATATGAGAAGGTAGGCTCAATTTTTAAAAATAAAAAACGAAATTGTTACCAAACGGGACCTTAATTTACGAATTTACGAATTTGTAACATTCATTTTAATCCCGTAACTATAGTCTATAACAATTTAGTCTCTGTAATTTTTTTTTTTTTTTTTATAATAATTTAGTTCCTATCATGGAAAATATTGTTAACATTTAATGAAATTTGTACATTGAAACCAATGTATTTATAAACTGCCAATAAGAACATAACTCAATTGTCATAGTGCTTGTACTATTGACCTTGAGGTCTGGGGTTTGATTCCCCCACCCCATTATACTTTAATTACAATACCTTTAAAAAAAATGTATTTATAAACCATAAAAGCTTAATCATTACAATATAAAAAGTCAACATTTAATTTTGATAAAATCTTTTCGTAGAAGAAATTAAAATGTTATAATATTTAAAGACTCTTGATTAAATTGTTATATAAAATGCAAAAGTAAAATTGTTACAAATTTTTCAGTTTTAATTGATAAATGATTACGGACCATTTAGTTTAAAGTTTTAAAGATATCTGATAATCAAAGATGATTGTATGTGATTATACATAGGAATGTTATCAGAATTTTATAACAAAAGTTGTGTCTGCATTTCATTTATGAAATTAAGCATGAAAATTTTATATAATTGTAATAGTCTAATAAATTAAAGATTAACAACATTCAATATATCAATAAAAAATCAATTAATTATGAATCAATAATAATTTTAATTATAAATGTTTGAAGATTGAGTAATTTATAATTAAAAGTAACCAATTAATGCATTTAATGAATGTTCTACTAATTATAATTTAATATTTAATCATTTTTATAATTAATTAAATTCAACATTAGTAATTTTAATTTTAATTAAATAATTTAAGAAAGTATATGGAAAATTTTTATAGATAGAAAAAATGTTAAACTATTTACAAAAATACCAAAAAAATATATATATATAGACTTCTATCAACGTCTATCACATACTATCAATGATAGACTCCTATCAATTTCTATCACTAGTAGACACTTTCGCCTCTATCAAAGAAGATTAAATTTTGTTATTTGTGAAAATAGTTTCTCTTATTTTTCTATTTTGGAAAATTCCCCAAAGTATATTTTAATAAACAATATATTATATAAAAATTGTAAAAAAAAAAAAATATATGATATATTAATAAAGAATACTAAAAAATATTTTTGTAAATATATTATGTTAATAATCAGTGGAGTAATAAAAATAATCCCAATAAATAATTAACTTGTCATAAATAATCAATAATGATTATATGTTCATAATGAATGATCAAATTAAAATTAATCTCAATAAATAATTACTCAATTATTCAAAAAATAATAAAGTAATAAATATTATTATTAAAAAAATGAAGTTTTATCCTAATTAAATTTAACTAATCTTAATTTACTTATTAAATATATTTAAGATTTTGTTGGCTAATAAATTAATAATTGATGTAAAAGACAATTTCCTTCATTTAATAAATTTTAAAATAAGTTAAGTAAATATTTTAAAAGATTACTATTAATTTATCAAAATAAATATTTACATTGTTTTTGTTAAATTAATATTAAATTAATTAATTAACTATATTCTAAGTGAAATTACATATAAAATGAAAAGCAGATAGAGAGGGGAAGAAAACAAAACCCACAATTTTGAAAAGAATAGAAAGTCTCTATCGGAAGTGAAGATGTCTTAGAAATAGCTTATTCCCAGGTAAAAGATTGAAAACAGTGAAAAAACCTGCAATTTGGATGTTTGTGTCAATTTCCACGTAAAAAACCTTCCAATCAAAGGATCCCAAGTTTAATTTGACAACATTTTCTAGTTTTTAATTTTCTTTTCCATAAAAGAAATAGTTAACTTTAAAAAATAAAGCAAAAGTTTGCTAAAACTTTTAATTTCTAAAATTTGATTAAGTTCTCAATGATATTTTTAATTTAAGAGTTCTTATAAATAGAAAAAATCCAAAATTATTTATACTTTATAGCAAAAAAAAATTTCAAGAGTGATTTGTATTTTTTGAATTTTTATTATAAAGTGTAAACATTTTTAAATATTTTTTTATATTTAAAGTTCTTAACATAATTCCTTTTTAACTCTAGACCAAAAATATTACTTTTTTTTTCAAAGAAGAGCATAAAAATATTTTGAAACTAATAAAACATGAAATGTATAACCATAAATTATTGTTGAAATTTAGAAAGTATGTATACGATGAATAGGTTTTAAAATAAATTTCTAACTTCTAATATAGCAGTGCTTCAAAGTCCTTTTCGGAAAAAAAAAGGGAAAAAAAGAAAGAAAAAATTCTAATATAGCAGACGTAATAATTATATCAACATTTTTAAAACGGAATTCTAATATCTTTTTATGATTTTATAATTTTTTTATTGAAGTCTTAAATAACATTTTAATATTATTTTTTAACCATATTTTTAACATATGATTATGATCCTACAAATCCGTGGAATATCTATATAAAAACTAAAATTAAAACCCTCGCGTTTCATTCTTTTTCTTTTTATTTTATAATTTGACTTCTTAAAAAATATTGGAAAGAAAAACAAACTAGGTATATGGATAACTAACGGTTTGGAAGTGATTATAAAATTGTCAAAAATCATTTTTATCTGGTTGAAAATCACTTATAAATGCGTATAATTCAAATATAATTTAATTTTAAATTTTGAATAATTAAAAGCATATTTTAGAGTAATTTTGAAAATGATAAAAGTGATTTTTGTGTGTTTGATAAATTATAGAGCAAATATTAATTTATACCAAGAACTTTGAGAGTAATATTAATTTAAACCCTAAACTAATAATTGTATCCATTTAAACCTTAAATTTTCACAAATATGTCAATTTTAATCTCAAACTAATAATTGTATCAATTTAAATCCTGAATTTTTATAAGTTTATCAATTTAAACTCTCAACTTTCATAAATATATGAATTTAAATTTTCCATTAGATTTTATTTACATATACTTATGAAAGCTTAGGGTTTAAATAGATATAATTATGAAAGTTTGATATTTAAATTGATATACTTATAAAAGTTTAAGGTTTTAATGGATACAATTATTAGTTTGAGAATTAAATTGATGCAATCCCAAAGTTCATATTTAAATTGATACAACTATTAATTTATGGTATAAATCGATAAAATCCAAAGTTTAGGAATATAAATTGAAATTTCTCCTAAATTATAAAACTTATACTATGAAAGTAAATGATGAACCACCATACAGAAACAAAACAAAAAGTTAGATTCTTATTTAAATTTAGGAGTTTATAGATATTTGAGTAATAATTCATCTTATACATTACTTGAGCTTAATATCGTATTATAATAATAAAAAAAATCAATATTATATTATGCAAAACTCAAAAATCAATTTAGAATCTTATTTAAGTGAAGATATTAACGACTTTGGTTTAATTTTTTTTAAGTGTTTAATTTTGAAAAGAAATTATTTTAGAAAAGTTGAAGTGTTCGACAATCAGCTTAAAATATTTTTAAATTATTTTTATCAAAAAGAATTTAAATAATAATGACATTTTTTTTAAAAGAAAAGTCAAATCTAAACGGATGTTAATGTTTTTTTTTTTAAATGAAGGTGCAAATTATGCAAGAGCTTAACAAATCAATTTGGAGTTGTACTAAAAATATATATATCAATTTAGAGTTATAAGGGAAGAAATTGGAAGGTTAGAGGCTATGTTGATAAATGGTGCCAGAGTTTTGGATATAAATGGATTATTTTTAATTAAGATTAGAAAGAAGGAAAGATATGGGATTTGGAATATTTGACAGGTGGCAAAGAAATAAAGGAACGCGTTGGGATTAGTTGGCTTGCCTCCAAATTTAATTCTTCTCCTAAAAACTGGAATCCAAATAATTTGGTAAATTGTCAAAATAAAAAAAAATTAAAAAAAAATAAAAAAGAAAAATCCATGTATTTAACATATGTTGTAATCTTGATCCCGGACCATTCTCCGAGTCCGAGTCCACATGGGACCCACCGCTTTTCCTCACGCGCATCTTGTAGCGCGTGTTCGTCACGTCTCCTGCCATCTTATCTGACTGGTTGCTTCGTCTTCGTGTGGCAGTAGCAGTCCCCACTTCTAAATTCTCTTTCCATCGCCGCCTATATATAATAAATTCAATGGTGGCATGCCAACCCACAGCCACCTCTCTCCTATTTTTCCCCTTCTCTTTCTCACCATCAACACTCGTTTCTTTCTCTCGATTTTGCTCATGGAAGCCCTTCATCTTCCCTACGAAATCCACCCCCATTCCCTCCCCGCCGCCGTCAAGGATCCGAGACCAGAGTTCCAGGAGTTGCCGGAGCCGGACATCCATATCGCCACCTCCGGTGGACTTCGTATACCCGCGCATTCCACCGTACTGGTACTCCATCCCACTTCTTTCTCATTTTTCGTATTCCGTTTTCCTTTATTTCTCGTCTTAACTGAAATTTCAAGAAGTTTCGCCTTTAAATGTCGGTTAGTTGCAATTAGACCTCACGAATTAGGGTTCGTAATTTCATTGCCTTCGATTTGCCTGATTTTGCATTCGATTGGGGGATCTGTTTTCGTTTCTTTTTCGTGCTTCAATTGAATCGATTTCGATTACAGGCCTCAGTCTCATCGGTGCTGGAAAACATTATCGAGCAACCGCGAAAGCACCGTAGCTCCGAGAAAGTGATTCAAATTCCCGGCGTCCCGTGCGAGGCAGTCGTTTCGTTCGTTCAATTCATCTACACATCTAGGTCAGTACGCAATTCGCAATTAGAATTAGTCGATTTTAATTTTGGTAGCCAGTCAATCTTGGTAGGCGGAGTAAGTCTAAATTTGTCGGCGTTGCTTTTAGGTGCCGTGAAGAATATCTAAGGAAATATGGAATTCATCTTTTAGCGCTATCGCACGTTTACCTCGTTCCACATTTGAAACAGCGATGCACCAAGCACTTGGCTCGAAATTTGACCATCCATAGCGTTATCGATATACTACAACTCGCAAGAATGTGCGATGCACCGGATCTCTCACTCAGCTGTATGAAAATGGTGTCCACCCACTTCAAGGCCGTCGAGAAAACGGAGGGCTGGAAATTCCTGCAAAAACATGACCCTTGGCTCGAGCTTCAAATTCTGCAGTTCATGGATGAATCGGAATCGGTATTTACCTATTCATTGCGCTAGTTCTTTCTCGTTCACAACAGGACAAGACATTAATTCAATTGTTGATCTGGGTTACTGATTGTTTGTATTATGTGCAGAGGAAAAAGAGATGTAGAAGACAGAGGAAGGAGCAGAGGGTGTATCTTCAGCTAAGCGACGCAATGGAGTGCTTAGAGCACATCTGTAAAGAAGGGTGTACAAACGTTGGGCCGCTGGACGTGGAACCCACAAAGAAGCAGCCATGTTCGAAATTCTCAACGTGTCGTGGAGTTCAGCTTCTGATTAAGCACTTCGCAACATGTGAGAACAGAGTCCATGGAGGAGCCTGCTGGCGGTGCAAACGAATGTGGCAACTTCTACGCTTGCATGCCTCCATCTGCGACCAATCCGATGCTTGCAAAGTCCCTCTTTGCAGGTTCATTCTCAATACCCCTCTTTTTTATGCCATACCTAAATTATTTCCTTTTTACCAAACTTTGATTTGATTTGACTTTGACTTGACGTCTTAATTTTAATCGTTGATTGATTCATAATAATCTCGTTTGAAATCAAATAGTATGGATATGTAATTAAATTGATTGGCTAAAAGCAATCGATTAAAATGAAAAAAACGCATTCGAATTAAATATGAATTGAGGTGGGCTTCTAGGAAGGTCTACGGCTGTTTTTCAAAGAAAAGAAAAGGAAAAAAAAAGTCTTCGGCGGATACCTTTTCCAAAAGCTAAATGATGGATCAAAATTCCCTTTCACCTGAGCGTGTTTTAAGTCAATGATGGATTGTTTGCGGTTGTTGGTTGGGGTGGGAGACCCAATGATGATTTTCAAGTTTTTTTTTTTTTTTTTTTTTTTTTTTTTTTAAAAAAAAAATTTAGTTTTAACTTTGTTGGGTTTGGTTTGGCAGGCAGTTCAAGGTAAAAATGCAGCAAGAGAATGATGGAAAAGAGGATCCGAAGTGGAAGCTGCTGGTGAAAAAGGTGTTGTCTGCCAAGACAATTTCTTCAATTTGTCTTCCCAAAAGGAAGAGAGCAGCGGCAGACGCCATGAGCGCGGATCGTATCAGAAGCTTCAGAATACAATCCGTCGAACAAAATCGATTGCTGTTATTAACAGCTTAGAAATAGAATGTAATGTTGTTTTCAAATTAGAAATTAGGAGGGGGAGAGCCTTTTTTGAAAAAAAAATTTGGTGGTTTCATTTTATTTGTTTTTATGAGGAGCTTTGGGGTTTCCTTTCTTTTCTAACTGTTTGTATTTGTATAGGGACAGGGAGGAATGTGTTGTGTTTTGTAAGAAAATATAGATAGATAATAAACAGATTTTGTTTTGTTTGCTGCATTTCTAGTTTTTCCAATATTAGACGTGTACTCTGTCTGCCCAAGAGTGAGTGCCTTACAATACAAAAAAGCTTCTTTCTATGCTCTTATTCATGGGTAAAAATAATGCAAATTTTTCATTCACCAATAAAATACATATACCAGTAGTTGCCTTAGAAGTAATTCAGAATATTGCAAAAGTATGTGGATGCAGATGTTTAGCTTGCTTCCTAGTTTACTTTAATATAAATCTTACTAGTGATTTTTATCCAAGTAATTCTTCAAATGTCAAATCCATACACACTTGACCATCTCGAATTTAAGTTTAGCGTTCTCAAATGTTTTAGATTGCATATTAATCAAAAACTTTCTCAAACGTTCTCAGTGATGAGCTTTCTCTCCTTGTGGTGTGGTGTGGGGTGTAGTGGCTAGATTGCACATTAAAAATGTTTTGTTTATTCCAAAAAAATTGTAATAGGGTGGCCCATAACCTGTTCCATTGTTCCGTTGAAAATGTTGACTATTTTATGCCATGCTCGTTTAAAATTAATGAATTGAATTATCTAAGCTGAACAGTTTTTCCTATTTAAACTCAAGTTTAAGTTTAATTAGAGTTTTCTTGTAAGTGTCAGGTCAAACGTAGGGACTTAGACTAATGAATATGCTTGATCCAATGAATGATCTTTATGCCATTAATACCAATGAATGCATCGAGTGAATGTTTGTACAATTGAATTGATGAATTAATTAGATGGTGAGAATGGATGGAGGTAAACGGTGAGTGGTAGTGGAGATATGATACATTGAATGTGAGTGTACAATGGTGATGTGTTGAGTGATGGAAATGGTGGTGGTGGTGATAGAAATACAACACAAATGAAGCAAGTGTGTGTTGAAAATGGTTGAAAATCAGTTGATGAAGTAGGGTTGAGAAGGTTCACTAACATTCTCCTTAGTGATGCATAAGTATCTGTTCATTTCTCTAACTTATAAAATGACGAACTCACCTCTCAGTGTTTCTAGCTACATTTACCCTACTTCTAGGATGCATTCTTAAGTTAATTTTGACAAAAGAGAGTTAAATTTATTTCTAAAGCTATTTCTTTTCTTGTTTAATGAGTTCCACAACCACTAACTGTAAGCCCTCGATTCCTTTTTCTCTTCATCCAACCTAGTGATGCACTAAATAAAAACTTGATCCAAGGAAGTATGATAAGCGCATGCTTGTATCTTAGAAGTTAAAAAATTGACTAAGTGCAGAAAACTGTGGTACTTAGGAAAACTTCTAAGTGTTGGAACCATGTATTTAATATTAAGAGATGAAAATTTGAACGCATAAGCCATGAAGGATTGGAAATATGATAAGGAATAAGGACTTAACTTCTATTGAAAGCATGACTAGAGCATGATTGGAAGTCTTGGACACATACTATGATCAAGGAATGACCAATTTGGACGCATACTTTGTGTAAAGGAAGTTATCTTGGTCGTATCTAAGGTTAAGCATACTTAGATGGACATATAAGGAGAAATTGAGGTTGAAATCCGAAGGGTTAAGAAAAGAGTACACAATGGATGCATGGTTGAACTCTTGGACACATCATTTGGACACATACTTAAGTCAAGAAGAAGAGGAAAGTATAAGAAGGCCAAGTTGACAACTAGAAGGGGTATGTGGCAGATTGGGATGAAGTCTTGACCAAGTCTAAGTAGGAGGTGATCGCCCATGAGGCAAGGAGGAGCCATGCAAGAAGTTGGTGAAGACACCTCAAAGGGGGGTGTTGGGGTATGCATGCTGAAGACACCTAGGCATGCATGCATGGAGCCTATCACAATGAGAGAGACTTGGAACTAGTATAAATAGAAGGAAATGAGGCTTAGCTCTTCCAATCCATTCGAGCAAACTTTCATTTTCTTGAGCCAAATTAGAGAGAATTGAATGTAGGAAAGGGTTATGGGCTACCACAAAGTTTGGAAAACAAGGTTGGAAAATTTTGAAATTTGGTGGAGAAGGCCAGTATATCGCATAGGCCAACACCAGGCACCTGTTGGGTTTTATGTCCTAAAACTCATGGTTTTTAAACAATAGAACTTATTCTGAAAATTCAATAAATTGTTATTGAATGTATTTCTTATTAGAAATCCAATAAACCTAAAAGTCCCTTGACTATTACATGAGTACTTGAACTTTATGTATAGAAATAAAAGTAGATCAGGTTCGAGTAAATAGTAAACAATGATCTGTAGTATATGAATAAGATTGGGTGCCTTATTCTGGTAACACTATTTGATCCAGCCTACACTGTAGTTGTTACAAAGAGTTGTAAAGTGCTCCAAACGAAGTGATCCTAATTCGTACATGTTATGACATGAGGAGTGGGGGTGTCCTGTGCAAATGAGTTTTGTACAAGATCGGACAATGAAATCAGTCACTCTTACTTTATAATGTTGTTTACTGTTTAAGATTGACTATTTCAAAGCGATGATATAAGTAACTTGACCTTAATCCTAAGCTAACTATGAACTTCTATTTGTTCGAAATTATCCTTTGATCTGCAAACGGTGAGAGTAATCCAACAACACTGCTCAATAAGTCCCCCATTTTGGGGATAAGACTGGATAAATAGCTGGAGACATAGCCCTACAAGATGAAATTCACTCCTACCTGATTAGGGTTAGTAGAGAGGTTGTTTCCTTTAAGTGCTGATTCTAGGTCTTAAAAAGGGATCCCACCCTCTCATTGGCCCAAGAGGGACTAAATTTATTGATTGGATCACAAATCAATTGTTCATTAGAGGATCAGTGGGACTTAAGGAACAAGAGGTAATTTCGAGGGTATAACAGAGATTCGACCCAGTCGTTATTATGAACAACTTGTGAAGAGTTAACTTACTAATCATGGTTATATCGAGTGGACATAATATATCTATAGTGAGGGGAGTTCAACTATGGGCTTTAGTGGAGTGACCCATTAGTTAACGAATGGGGGTTAGTTCGGTCTAATGAGTTTAGTCGATTAATCTCGGATCGTTGGAGCCCAGGATCTGTAGGTCCGCGAGGTCCCTCTACTAGCTCGTAAATAGATTAGCTTTAGAGTAGTGTGATAAGTCAATTTGAAACGTTCAAATTAGAATTAAAGGAATTAGTAATTATATGAGATATAATACGTTTAATTTTAACAATTAAACAAAATTAGAAAATTAATATTTAAATATGATTTAAATATATGAAGGCGGTTTTGTGTAAAATTAATTTAATATTTGATATTAAATTAATTAAAATTGTTTAAATTGTTTAAATAATTATTTATTAATTTTATTAGAAAAATTAATTTATGAAATTAATTTATAAAATTAATAAATTTTGATTTTGAAATCAAATGAGATTTTAAAAATCAAATTGGAAAAGATAAACACAAAATGAAAAGGTGGATTTTTCCATTGAATCTTCAAGTTGCTCACACAAAACCCATTACTTAAGGCTTCAATTACTCCAAGCATGAGCTGCATCTCATGCAGCCATCTTCATTGCATGATTGTCTGCAATATATTGAGTAGATTGGAGTGAATTTGAAGCATGCAATCAGTTGAATTTTTGCTGAAAATTTTGTTTGAAGAATGTGTTTTTCATCTGGGTTGTTGCAGTGAGTACCTCTCCTAATTCCCTTAATTCAAGTTTATTTTGAGTCCCACAACTCAATCTATAGCTCTAAGAGAATAGTAGAAAAAATCTTGGGATGGTCTATAATGAGATTTGGAGAGATTTGTAGCTGGAAATCAAGCTTTGAAATGATTCTACATAGGTATAACTTGAAACCCATTTTTTACTGTGTAAGCATGATTTAGTTACTGCCAAAATTAATGAATTAGAGTGTTTATTGATCCTTGTCGCTTCCGCTGCATGATGATACAATCCAACAGCACCCAACCCAACCACTATGCCTAGTTACCACACATGCGCCATTCCTACACACGATGCCAGCACTTGCACTTCACCATGCCACATGGCCAACCTAAGACACGTTCGTGCCTGCGTGCACCCCGTGCCCTACACTGACGCCTATGCTCACATGCCTATCACCCATCTGTGTGGCCAAAAAGTCTAGTCCAGCGACTGTCTGTGTCTGTGCGCGTCAATAGCCCCGCTCACACCCACATGTGTAATTAGAGAGACGAGTGTAGAAAATGGTTCCGCGCTTCATAGAGTTTGGAAAACAATAAGGTTGGGAAAATTCGAAATTTGTTGGAGAAGGCCAGTCTATCGCATAGGCTAACACCAGGCACCCAACCCAGCCACTCTGCCAAGCTACCGCGCACCATCAGCACGCCCCGTGCACGCACCTCTCACAGACTCCACATGCCTCGCCCGCACCATTCCCGCATACAGTGTTAGTACTCGTGTCTCTGTTGGGTTGATACACTAAATCTCAGTGAGTTCTGTAGTTTGTAATTGTAATGTACAAACTGTTTATTTATTTAATAAAAAAAATAAACAGTTATGTGGATACATTTAGTAGCATTAACTCACAAAACCAATAAACTAATATCCAAGGTTTTCTTCTATAACTTGAGCATGTATGTGGATACATACAGGTGGATCATGTTCAAGTGATAACCTAAATGCTCTGTAGTAGATGGATAACGTTGGGTACCTTATCCTGGTGACACACGAATACGGCCTGCTTTGTAGTTGTTACAATTGTTGTAAAGTATTATAAATGATCTATTCTTAATCATTTATGTGGAGACACGTGAGCGGGTGTATTCTATACAAAGAGTTTGTATAAGACCAGACCACGAAATGAATAGTCTCACTATATAACATCGATGAAAGAAGAGATTTACATTTCACCAAGATGACTATAGGTGACTTGATCTAAATCTTGAGTGAGTTGTGAACTCCTACCTATAAAGACGGTTCTTTGATTTGCATGGGTGAAAGTCGCCAGTTCGCCGACTCAATATGCCTACCATTTTGGGGATTTGTTTGATTAGGGAGCTGTGAACATAGCTACACAAGAAGGAATTCCCTCCTCTATAGTTGAGAAAGAAGAGAAATTGTCCTCTTAAGGGCTGATTCCGGGACTTGAACAATGTGGCACCACACCCTCTCGTGGCCCAAGAGGGATTTGGTCATAATTGGACTATGACTTATTGTTCATTAGAGGGATCAGAGGTACTTAAGAAGTTAGATGTAACTATAGGGGCAGAACGATAATTTTGGCCCAACTGTACTTACGAGCAATTTGTAAAGGGTCATCGCACAGTTGATTGGTTATATCTAATGAACACAGAAATATATCTGTAGTGCGAATAGTGCAGCTGTCGGTCTTTAATGGAATGACTGGCAGTTAATAGATGTTGACTAATTTAATTAAAGTGTTTAATTAATTATCCAAGTACATTGGAGCTTCAATCTAAAGGTTGAAGGAAATCAGATTCAAGATTTCCATGAGCAGCAGAAGAACAATTATTCCAAATCACAATCATAAATGAACAATGCATTTTCAGTCGACTTTAAACAAACGGTTATACAATTTAAATGCAGAAATTACAACATGAACAATACAAATTCATAAAGAGATCAAACTTTACGTACAATGGCAGAAGTGTCTCCACACTCCAATGCGCACGAGTCGAGTCTCCTCAACAACACCAACAAGGCTACCTTGGTATTCTCGGTGTGAGAGTCCAGAGGGTGGGCTCTTTTTGGACTTGGTATGAGGCAGACGAAGGAGGAAACACTGATCGCGTACACGACTAGGCAAGTGGGAGATGGTGGAGACCTATTGCATAGGTCGATGCCCAATCGTTTAGATAAAGCTAAGCGATCGTCTAGCAAAATCTATGCGATCGTTTAGCTTGGTCTGTCGCCTACAGACTCTACACGATCGTTTAACTTGCCCAGTCGTCGTTTAATAAATCTGTATTTACTTGACGACCTTGTAAGTTTCTTTTTTGCAGAGAGAAAACTCAAAACTTTTTAGCGTTTGTAAAAACTTATATTTAAAATAGGAAAACCATTTTTCTTTTAAACTCATGGTTACCATGATTCAATAACCACCCACTACTTTGGTTATTTAAAAGAAAAAGAATTAATTATCCAATAATTAATATTATTATAAATATAAATGATAACCAACTTATCATACTATATTTATAACCTATAGTTTTAATATTTCATCTCATGAAACATATAATCCATAGTTCTTTTTCTATTCCATGTTATTTAATGTAAATCTCATTTATATCAATCCTCCATTAGATGTAACTTATACATCATATCGATTATATCATATATAATCAAAATACCTCTTATCAGTTTGAAAATTTCAAATCAACACCAAGAACTGATCCTCAACTGAATCCATTGAGCTACCAAGGGGACCTCATGGACCTGTAGCTCGAAGCTCCAACGGTACGTGAATAACTGACTAAACTCTTTAGTCACGGGATCCACTATCCGTTAACTGCTAGGTATTCCATTAAAGACCAACAACTGAACTCTCTTTACTACAGATATATTAAGTGTCCATCTTAACCAATCAGCAGTGCGATAACCCTTCACAAATCGCTCGTAAGTACAGTTAGGCCAATAACCATTATGCCCCTATAGTTACATCTGTCTCCTTAAGTACCACTGATCCCTTTAATGAACATAAGTCATAGTTATACTATGACTGAGTCTTCTCTTCCAAAGAGAAGTTTATAATAGTAATTGTAATTATAGTTAGAAACTCAAAATTCGAAATTATATAGTGACACATTTTTTTATTATTTTGATTCTAGAATTTCTAATTCTAGAATTTATATATTCTAGAATATATAAATTCTATATTTTATTCTAGATTCTATTCTAATCCTTAGAATAGATTCAAATAATCTATCATGATTCTAATGAATCATGATAAGTTGTTTCCTTGAATTCAAAAATATTCCTATTTTCCACTATGTTCAAACTCCAGAATCAGCTCTTAAGGGAGCAATCTCTCTACTTATCTTTGCTTTAGGAAAGAAGTGAATTCCATCTTGTGGATTGAGTTCCCAGCTCCCAGATCAGACAAGTCCTCCAAAAGGTAGGCATGTTGAGTTCGCAATCTGGCCACTCTCACCCATACTAGTCAAAGGACCGCCTTCAAAGGCAGGAGTTCCCAAAACACTCAGGATTGAGGTTGTGTCACCTATGGTTGTTTAGAGATGTAAGTCTCTAGTATCAGCAGTGTTATATACAGAGTCTAGTCATCTCGTGGTCCAAGTCTTATACAAACTCTTTGTATAGGATACTCCCGCTCGCACGTCTCCACATGAATGGGCAGGATCTACCATCTGTAGTAGTTTACAACACTTGCAAACCTCTACAAAGCAGGCCGTATCCGTAGTGTCACCAAGATCAGGTATCCCACTTTAATCTTTATACTACAGACCTATTTAGGTTATCACTTAAGGCATGATCCACTTGTATATCATATATACATACTTAAGTTCACATAAGATAACCAAAGAGTTTTATTTATTGGATATGAGTAAATGTCAGAATTAAATAACACTTATTTTATTCATTGAACAATGTGTATCTTTACAAAACAACGAGACTCTAGGAGAATTAGGACACCAATCCCAACACAGGTCGATAAGGTCCCCTCTATAGCTTAACTGAGATTATTGATAATCAAATTAATCAAATTACTTTTGGATTAATTTGAGTTTTTCAAATTAATCAAGGAAATTAATTATATATAATATAATTAATATAATGTATTTGTTACATTATAATATAAAATTTTATTTGAGAGAAAATAAATATTTGAATTTGATTCAAATATTAGTTATATGAATGTGATTCATATAAAATTGTAGGTTAAATTTAATATGAATTTGGTTCATTATATAACACCGTTCATAATAGAGACTTTCATTTCACTAGGATGACCATAGGTAACATGACTTCAATCCTGAGTGAGTTGTAAACTTCTACCTATGAGGGCGGTTCTTTGACTTGTATAGGTGAGAGTGGCCAGTTCGGTGACTCAACAAGCCTACTATTTTAGGGATTCATCTGATTGGGGAGCTGGAAACTCAGCTACACAAGATGAAATTCACTCCTTCCCCGAAGTAGGGGTAAGTAGATAAATTCCTCCCTTAAGGTCTGATTGCGGGTGTTGAACAATCTGGAGCCACACCCTCTCCTGGCGCGAGAGGGGTTTATTCATAGTGGGACTATGATCTATTGTTCATTAAAGGGATCAGTAGTACTTAAGAAGTTAGATGTAACTACAGGGGCAAAACGGTAATTTGGCCCAGCTGTACTTATGAGCAATTTGTGAATGGTCATCATACTATTGATTGGTTATATCCAATGGACACAAAAATATATCTATAGTGCGAAAAGTACAACTATCGGTCTTTAGTGGAGTGTCCGACAGTTAACGGATGGTGGATAATGTAATTAAAGAGTTTAATTAATTATTCATGTACTGTTGGAGCTTCAAGCTACAGGTCCATCAGGTCTCCTTGGTAGTTCAAAAAGATTTAGTTGAGAATAAGTTTTTGGGTTAATTTAAGTTGTTCAAATTAATAAGAATGAATTTAATTATATATGATATAATTAAATCGATTCAATTATATTTTATATAATTGATATAATGTATTTGATACATTATAGTTAATTTGAGAAATAAATATTTGAATGTGATTATTCATAGTTGTTAAATTTAATATAAATATGATTTATATTAAATGCCATAAAATAGAAAAAAAGAACTATAGTTTATATTATATATGATGCAATATTAAAACTATAGATTATAAATATAATATGATAAATTGGTTATCATATTTATTATTTTGGATAATTAATCCCTTTTCTCTTTAACGACCTTAGTGGGTGGTTAGTTGGTTTTCATGGTAAAATGAATAAAAAGAAAACGATTTTCTTTTTCTTCCTTAGAAATCTATACGAAATAACAACACTACATGAAATTAGAGAGAATATAAAATAGACACTCTTGACTATATGATTGGATAATCTTATTATACGATAGTGCTCTTTCTCAATCGTCTTCCTCTTCCAAACTCACAAACTCTCTCCTAACCAAAATAGTTAGAGCCCACCATTTCTAGGTTCTCACTCTGAGAATATTGAGGATACCAAGTGGTAGTGTCTTCACACTTTTGATTTGAGTTTTGTTGTTATTTGATGAGTTTGTGACTGTTCGAGGAGTTCGTGATAGTTCGAGAATTTACGCGAAGAAGTGTTCTTCAAGTGTATAATCTCTGAACTCTTTTTCTAGTTTAAAAGCATGTTGTAATTTTGTTAAAATATATAATCTGTTTGTGTTTACTGTAAATTTATGTTTTCAATCAAAACGGAATTTGGATGATCCATTTTCACTCATGGATCTCCTCGTAAAAGAGTTCCTTAAACAACCTACACCCGCTAGTAATAGAACTAGAATATTTGTATCGAGGGTGTCATCTAGTAAGAATTTTAAGGTTGGGGGAAATCAGAAATTCAAGAGTTCTAGTCACTCCGTGGGTTATGCAGAAAGCCTAGAAACAGATGTACCCCAAAGGATTACCATCGAATTTGATAAGAAACCATTGTGTGATGAATGTGGGGAAGATCATAATAAATTTTACTACTACTGCCACGAAGTAGGGAACGTTCGTAAAGGATGCCCTTGACGAAGGTCAAAGGAGGGACCAAGTCAAACTCAAAGAATGATATTTCCATAATATTACTCAACCAGAGGAAGATACCCTTAATTAAGGAAACATTAAGGGGGGGAAGAAAAACTAGAGGAAAGACTAGACGGAAGAAGAACAAATGATAAGAAGGTTAAGAAGGCTGTAGAAGAAGAATTTAGGACATCTCTAGTATAAATATCATGTATAGAACCTAAGAAATGTAAATAAATAAAAAGGAGGTTCCTTGTAAATTGTTGTAGATATCACCCGGTGTTAGTTACATTGTAGAATTATGCTTAGAAGCGGTAGAATCAAAAGCAACCTGAAGTCGAGGACCAAAATAATACCGGTAGACAAGGAGAAGAAAGTGAAGGTGAATCCAGCCATCCTCAAGTTGTGATCGAGATGGAAGAACAAATCTTAGATAGGTTTTTCGAACAATTAACTACAAGATTAGAAATAACTCAGTTAGATCTTAAGAAAATGTTTGGGATAGAAGGGTTAAAATCTCTAAACCATAGATCTAGCTGATGCCGAAGTCTGGATCAATATGTTAGAAAAGTGCTTTAGGGTAATGAAATGCCCTAAAGATCAAAAAGTAACACTCGTTATGTTCCTTTTACAAAAAAGAACGAATGACTGGTGGCGAGTATTTGAAGAAAGATAGAAAGAGATGGAAGAACCCACCTAGAAGGAGTTCAAAGAAGATTTCTATAATAAGTATCATCCGTTTAGGGATACAAAACGCAATGCGTTTCTAAAACTAGGTTCCATGGTAGTAGCAAAATATGAAAAGAAGTACACCGAGCTGCTGAAGTACGCCCTCAATATAATCAAGGATGAAGTAGAAAGATGTAAGTGATTTGAGGAATGATTATGGGAAGAAATTCGAACCCTCGTAATGGCAACTGTTGAGAGAGGTGAATTGTCGAAACTAGTAGAAGCTATGATGAGGTTAGAAAGGAGCCTGAAGCAGGAAGAGGAGGTTGAAAAGGAATACAGTACATTTAGAACCCTAAGTCCATCTTCAGACAAAACAAGTAAAAAGTTCGTGCCCAAAGTATCCAACAAAGGGACTTAATCTAAACATAAGGGCATCCCGAATTCTAAATCAAGTTCGAATAAAGAAACTCAGAAGTCAGGTGGATTGAGACATTTTGTAGCATCCCCAAGGAAAGAACATAGAAATGAAACCCTTAACAGGAGTCTGTGGTGTTCATCTTATAATAGATATCATTCAGGATAATGTTTTGGAGATGCTAATGTGTGCTACAACTATGGACAAGTCGACCATTATAAGCGAGATTTTCCTCAGTTGAAGCAAGAAGATCTTGGTGCCCAAAGAACAACCTCGAAAATAGTAAAGGAACCACCATGATCTATAGGCACTATTGAGGGAAGGAAAAATGGGACGAAACAAAAGAGTGTGGCCGGCCAATCTCTCCAGTAGAAGGAAAACATCTAAGGTCGCAAGAAGGAATAATCAAGCCTAGATAGTTGATGCATGGTCTTACTTTTATGATATCTGTAAATAAGCTTAGTAGTTTGTGAACTTAAAAAAATAAATGTATCCATAACCTCTTGTGATAAAGTAAATACTTTTTGTGGTTGTTAAAAGCTATAACACGAGTATAGTCATAGTTTCGACAAAGGAAGATTGGTATCCATAAAGAGCTCTTTCTCATTCAGTCAGATTATTCAGAAAGATATGGTTTGACCCTTTTTCTTTTTCTTTTCATCTTCATATAGAAAGCCAGCCTTCCTCATACTCCTCCCTTCATTCATTGAGTTGGAGGAATCCATAGGAGGCCCGCCCGTTATGCATTGACTCGTCCCTTCTAAATGCTCAGCTATGTTTCCAACCTTCATTTCTAATACTTAGTTAAATTTTGCTCATTTTAGACCAACTCATGCCCTTAATCTTTTCTAGGCTCAAAGCATAGTTTGAACACTTAGCCAAAATTCTGACTTCGGCCTACTATGCTTCTAACTTTTGAATCCCAACCTTTTTTTCCCAGTACTTGCCCAAACTTTTCTTCTACTCTTTTATCCGAACGCATACTTCACTTCTAAGTTCAACCATATGCCCCCAACACTTGAAAATTTTTCTAAGTACTACTGCTTCCTTCAAAGTATAGTTTGGATACTTAACCAAATTTTTATCCTCCAAAATTCCAGCATGCATTCCAACTAAATATTATCAACTCCAACGATTATTTAGTGATCTTTAAACCTAAATGGAGGGAAAAGAAATTAAGGGCTTTCATTAGACTTTTGGTTTCTTAATTTACGATATGCAAATTTTTATTTAAAGAAAAAAAGTTCTCAAATGAGCATAGCTCAACCATAATTGACATGTGTATTCTTTTTAAATATGAGATTCAAATCTTCCGACTCCATTAAATATGAGATTCAAATGAGCATAGTTCTCAAATGAGCATAGCTCAACCATAATTGACATGTGTATCTCTAACATTTGATCATGTGATGTCATCTCTTGAATGTTAAATGATATTTCAGTGTAACATCCCAAATTTTAGAAGAATTTAAGTTAGTTATCTCAAATTATTGAATTTTAGTTTCTCTTTCATTTTTTAAAAATTGGGATTAAATTGAAATAATTGAAAAATTTTTATTGGTTAAACTGAAATTTAATGGAATTGAGAGATTTGAGAGTTTGAATTAAATTTGGAGATATAGAGTTTTGGAAGGAAATAATGTTTTAATTTGAAAAAATGAATGTGGAAGTTGAAATTTAATTAAGTTGTTAAATTAATTCGAATTTAATTATTTTGCATTAATTGGAGTTTACATTTGTGGTGAAAGTTGAATTATAGAAAGGATAAGTCAGTTTTATTAAGTGGTGGAAGATATAAAATATATTGGAGGGAAGTTTAGATAAAGATTTGAAATTTAAAATTTAATATGATAAAAGATTTTGTTATATTTGAAGGATTTGGAAGTTAAAGAGGAGAAGGAAGAGATTTCTCTGACCCACAAACGCTGCCATCCTCGTCGAGCACTGTAGTAGTTCATCGCGGGATTGTTCGGTTTTTGTAAGGGTTTCTTTTCCAGATTTAGTGAGTTTTTCTTCAAGTTCTTGGTTAGTTTTTAATTTACCCATTAAGTTTTGGCCTGGATTTTAATTTACCCATTATGTTTGGATTTTAAATTCAAGGTTTGGAAGATTTTTGGTCTCTTCAACAAAAAAAATTGTTAATGTTTAGTAAGTTTTGGGGGGTGAATTCTAGCCCTGAGCGAAAATTTTAGTTAATAAACTTTAGATTTAATTTAAATTCAGGTGTGTCAGTAGAATTGGGTTTTAGAATTAATTTTGGACCAAGCCTTCGAAACGTTAAATTAGGGATATTTTAATTAATTTGGTTAATTGGATTAAGGTCCCAAAGGATTAATTTAAATTTTTGGATTCATCATTTTAGGTCATGGTTGCTAAACTAAAATTGTAATTTATGTTATAGGACTGATCCAAGTATTTCAAAATTCATGACCAAATTTGAGGTGGGTAATCTTAATACTGTAACTGCTTTTGTGCCAGCCGATAAATTTAAGAATAATTCTAAGGACCCTAAGACTATTTGTATCTAGATGCTTGAGAATATATAAGCTGAAGTTGATTATGTTTAAAGCATGTTATGAGTGCAAGATTGAATTAAATTATTTTGTTTATATGATTTACTAGATGAACATTAAGCATGATGATATGTATTTGCATATTTGTGGTACTATGCTTTATGATGAACTATATTTTTATGATAGTGATAGTTACCCTACCCGTAATTAGATACCTACCAGAGGTGGTGATCTCCTTCGAAATTTCACCAAGGGTTTGTGTATCTTTCGGGATTCACTAGAGCTTCGTGTTTCCTTTGGGAAGAGGACCATGTTTCCTTTGGAATTCACCAGAGATGGTGATCTCCTTTGGGACTTCACCAGAGGTTTGTGTTTCCTTCGGGATTCACTAGAGGTTTGTGAGTACACCTAATCTACGGTAGAGTGGGCTCACCTATGCACTACTAAGCCATCTCATGGAAAGTAAAGGTTTATGCATGTCCCACTAGAGAGTGGCATCTAGAGAACATATCTCTAGCTTAACCCTGATAGTGAGGTTACTTATTGAGTATTTTATACTCATCATTTTTTTATGTTATGTTTTTCAGGTAAGTGCAAGGATGTACTGGTGAATGGCAGAAGGAATCCATGATCGTGCCATTAGGACCAGAGAGATGCTTCCGCTCATGTGTTCATGTTTTAGTGTTTTAAATTTCAATCTTGATGTTTGAACTTAGAGTTCCATTGTTGAAATTTTTATTTATAAAACTTCAATGGATTTATTCTGAACTTATATTTTAGGGGGACCCCATCAAAGATTTTCAGTTATTTAGATATTAAAAAAGTTATTTATTTAATAAAATTCGTTTGATTTAGTTAAAATTTGTGAAATAGTCGTTTTGAGATTTATGCATGCATGTAGTAACGCCCTAGTATAAAACCTAGGAAGTCGGACCATTACATCAGTCCTCCAAGTCTTCAATCTTCAATGTTAAAAGTTCAATTAGAGCTTCAGAATCTTCAAAGCTTTAAAGCTTAAATGCTTTGTCTTTAGTTCTTCCTTCCAAACTCCTTCAAAATGAATGGGTAAGACCTATTTTTGTAGAATTTTCATGGTCTTACATGGTTTTGGGTTAAAGTTAGGTGTGGGACCAATCTTTCCTTTGGCTCTAAAATTCTACCATGAGCTTGAATTGGTTGGGCTTTTGACTTGAGCGATTTTAATCTCTCAGTCGGATCCAATTTATAATTTCAAATTCAATCGAACCTCTAGCCAAATTTATCAATCGTGGATCAAGCTTCATCACCGTTGAATTTAATAAACCCATTGTTGTGATCAAATGACAAGAGAGGAGACACTTGGTTCTTTTTTTTATTTTACCATTTATTGGTCTCCAAAATTTTAATTTAAGAACCCAATAATTCTTAATTGATCCTAAATTTGATAAATTTGGTTATGACATGAAACCTAATTGGCCAAAAAAATTTCTCCACTAGTTAATTATTTTAAAATAATAATAAATTACGATGTAACGCTTTCACAAATAGTAGGATGTTTTCAAACCAAATCAAAATCCCGGTTGAAGGAGTTGGACCAATGGGCTTAGTTATACAGATCCAAACAATACTTGAAGTTGGGTGTAGGCCCAACAAGCCCAATTCTTAGTGGACTGGCTCCAAAGGTTCATTCCCCGATAAGTTGCAGTCACGCCATGCCTTTACTAGGTTGGATAAGTATTTAATTTGATCAAGAGATACTTCAATTTTTCTTTTCCTTTTTTATTTAGTGAGCAAGACTGGAACCACAAATCTCGTAATCACTAACATAAACGTCTGTCAGTTGAACTATGCTCACTTTAATCCGATAGTCCAAGAAGTGGGAAAATGAGGAAAGTGGAGGTGGATGATTTTTTTAATTTGTTTTAAAATATAAAAAGTAATGGAATTTGGAAGAAGGTGGGAGAAGGAAAATAGGTGGTGTAGAAGAAGCAGTATTAGATGTGGGGATGGGAAGGATCAAAATCATGGCTCTCAAATTTCTTAAATTAAAAATAAGAAAAACAGACAAAAAGGCCTGAGACTGAGTTGAAACTATTACAGGATTATGTTTTTATTGATTTAAAAAGAAAAATGAAAAAGAAATGGCACGTGATTGGTGGTCGGATGGCACGGGGTTCTGGCGGATGTCACCAAAAGGGGAAGACCCCCTATTTACAAATCTATCCCTTTTATTTTTTAAGAGAGGAATATCTTTGACAAATATCCGCCTCTCCTTTTAATACAAAGCATTTATTGGTTTTATTTGGACTTTTTTGAGCCTTTCACAAACACTAAGAGCTACTTTCTCTCAATAACAAAAAAAACAAAAAAAACGGCCTTTTTTCATGCTTCAACTTTCAGTTTAAGTTGCATCCATTTCCACCTCCTCCTCCTCCTCTCTCTCTCTCTCTTAAATTTGTGGCCTCAAATCTCTCTCTCTCTCCTCTTTTAAGTTTTGATTAATATTTCTTTCAATCCTAAACTACCGATAAATTGTAAGACTTTGCGTAACCACACTCATTATTTCACAAACTCTTTCTTTTTCTAATTCAAATTTCAATTCTTAGTCAAATATTTTCAAAATTATAACATTTTTTTCTTTTTAGATGTCAAAATTTTATATAGATTTTGAAAATATTATTCTAAGTAAATAATAAAGAAAAAAATCACAAGGATAAGGACTACTATTAGATAAACTCATTCAAATTGTCTCATCTCAAATAAACACAAGACACATGAAATAGTTTCATGAGAGCAACAACTAGGGACTGGAATTGATGAAACAATTGAGTCATTTAACCCAAAACATCTACCACAACCTTAGAGGTCAAGATCGAGGTCGAGACTGAGACCAAAACGAACAAATTTCATCAAGTAGGTCAAATGGCCCAAAAGGCCTCCCTCAACCTATAACTTCAAGGTCAGGGCAACCAGCCCTAATTGGTTCTCCTTCTACAAGTTCAATTTAGCCTTCTAGAGTTCTATTTGTATAGAGATTGAGGAACCTAAGGTTTAATTCCACTATGGGAGAATGATAACTCGATGTTATTCTTAAAAATTTACTTTTATTCTTGGGCTGAAAATTAAATATCGAAGTGTCTGTACATTAACAAGTGACTTTATTCTCTAAATATAAGTGTGAAGATTTGGAGAATTTTTTTACCATATTTTACCATTAATTAATTTAATTTAAAATAATTATGAAGAGGAATTTCAATAATTAATTAGGGTGTGGATTGTGCAATGAGGATAGGATTAGACGGTGACTTGTGGATTAAAATTGATGTTTCTAAGGGAAAAAAAAAAAAAAGGAAAAGCGCAAAGTTGGGTCTTGTGATGACAGCTCATCAATATCTTTTAGGCGGAGTCATTCCACGTCTTTTTCACAAACCAAACATTTGGAGAAGGACAGCTGTCCATCTCTTCGCCACATATTTATTATTCTCTTTTTTAAATTTAATTAAAATAAATTAGTCGGTGTTTTTTTAGTGAGCCATCAAAATGTTATCTCTTTTCAAATTTTGTCGGAAGCTTCATTTTTAATACCATCTCAATCATTATTAAATAAAAATCATTCTTTTCCATTTCAGATTTTTTTTTTATTTCTTTTTTTTATTGCGCCCCAAATTTTACAATTTCTTACATACTTTTACATNCCCCCCCCAAAATATTTAACAACTTGAAACCAATTTTTAAACGTATCACTTTTTTCTTTCAAACAAAAAAAAAATAGTAAAATTTCTTTTTCTAAGAAAAAAAAAAAGATACTTTTATTTAGAATATTCCACTACACTGTAAATGAAAATAAATACTTCAAAATGATAATCTATTTACATTATGATTTTATAATTTATTGATCCATATATAAGTTTGTTCTTTAGGTGAAATCAATAAGATATAATTGTCAAAAAAAAAAAAAAAAATCCAATAAGATATAAGTAAAGCTAAACATTGTAAAATAAATAATAATTAAAAAATAAATAAATATATGTCTTAGTTGCCAATTTATAGCTTGCATTGACAATTGATAATAAACTTGAATCAAATTGTAATTAGTCTTAATTTCACTTTTCAACTTTAGTTCGTATAATAATAAATTTTGGTTAGCAATTTGCAGGACTTGTTGAGTTTCTTAATAAGTTGTAGCACAGGCAATAGTAAAATGGCAAGTGTAATTCATTTCAGTCTAGCAATTGTAAAGTGTGGAGTCAAAGTATTAATTCTTAAGATTGGTAAGTTGTATAATTAATTATTATCAAAATTATTATTTTAGTAGAGGTGAAGATGAATATTTGAATATTTGACTTCAAGTGAATCTAATAATAATGCTAACAACATTGATGTGCTTGATTATTTCATAAACTAGTGCTTGTTTCACATGCAATCAAGCTTTTGTTTCATGTTTTCAAATTCACTAAGTTTAACGAATGTGTATAAGAGACAATTTGAATATTGTTTTTAAAACGATGTTTCGTTTTTGTAATTCAAATAATGTAAATTTTAAAAATAGCATTTTTGTTTTTTTTAGTTTGTCAATAATTTAGACTTCGTTTGGTAATTATTTGGTTTTTATTATTATTATTTTTCTAAATTGAGTCTATTTCATCTACATTTCTTACAATGATTTGCATCTTTCTTGAACATAATGATTGAATTCTTAGTCAAATTTCAATTTTTAAACCATTGGTGAAAAGTAGATAACAAATGAAGAAATTCGGAGATGAAAGTAGTGTTCATAGGTTTAATTTTTAAAAAAACAAAAACAAAAAACAAAATGGTTATCTAATGACCTTAGATTTTAAATTTTAAAATGTAGAAATATGGATTTAATAAATACAATAGTTTGTGTTGTAAATTCAATTTTTGTTTGTAACATAATATGTATTATATAAAGTACTAGACAATATATGATATTATGAAATAACAACAATACAAAATGCTTTAACATGAAACAACTACAAGTAGTTTTGAGTTTTATAAAACATATTATCAAACACGTTTTTAACGGTAGGTTAAAATAGAATGCTAATTTGTGAATCTCCTACCAAGCATACATTTGAAAATATGACATACAACTTTTTTTTATTGATTCTTTTATTTTCATTTTCAATCAACAAGCCCCATCTTCTAATAAATATTTCTAAAATGAAAAAAAAAAACAATATTAGAGTTTTTTCAAGTAATTATTTTAAATAGTAAAATTATTGGAAATATTTTTAAATATAGTAAAATGTCACAGTCTACAATGATATTTTGTTTTATTTTATATAAGTAGGTTCATTTTACTATATTTATAAATCATTTTTTTACTTAGGTATTGTATGAAAAGGGAAAATTATCAGAAATAATCTTTTTAAGTTCTCACATTACAAAACTAACACTCTTTTTTAAAACTCGTTATAAAAGTTTTTTTCTGTCCATCTCGTCCGAGATCGGCCACCGAGATTTAATTAAAAAAAACTAAGTTTTTTCTAACTTATCGATTGTTTTAGGCCTTCTTTGTGAAACACGGATCTCAATTTCCCTACTTAAGCATAAAATTAAGGGGATTAACTAAGTATAAGTTAAATCCTATGTCAAAGAGAAGGAAATTATAAATGTTGAATAGATTTTCTTTGAATAGCTTTGAGATAAGTCTTAACTAGTGAAAATTTGGCTGAGTGTGAAGTCAAAAGAAACCATGCGTTGGGTGTTAGGAAACATTAACGCATGAGATGAGGCTGAGTTAGTAGAGGCTTAAAAAGGATTAAGCATTGAAGCAAAGGCAACCATGCGTTTGTGAGGTTAGACGCATGTTGATCAAAGTATTGGCAAGAGGCGTTGCCAAGAGTTGCTCATGCGTTGAGGCTGCATGAGCGAGAGTGGAGAGAGCGAGAGAAGTTTGGGCATAAGGTGCTAGACAAACGATCGTATAGCTATGTGCGGGTGTTGATGATGCGCTAGACGATTGTGTAGCTTCGGGTGGCGCTAAACGATAAAGCTACACAATAAGCGATGACACTACACGATCAGTGTAAGCGCTAGACAATAAGCGTGAAAGCTAAACAATAGCGTATGCGATAGCACTATACGATAGCGTTAAGCATTGAGCGAGCGCTAGACAATGTGCAGGCATTGGGTGATAGACTATATGATGGCGCTATATGATGAGCATAAGCGTTGCACGATAGGCCAAGTGTTATGTGATGGGCATTGCGCGATAGACGTAGATGATGGGTGATGGCATTAGACGATAGGCAAATGCGTTAGACGATAAGGCGTCAGCGCTGCAAGATGGAGCAATGATAGGCGCAACAACTATGCGATGGGCTATACGTGAGATCATTGAGAGCGAGATGCTTACTAAATGATTGAGCTACACAATGGGGCGTTGGTGCTATACGATGGACGTAGGCACTAAACGATTATAGCGAGAGACAGCGAGAGGGCTGAATGTTAAGCGACAGCGAGATGTTTAGTAGACTATGGAGCTAAGCGATGATGTGTAGGAGCTACACGATGGACTAAATGATGGAGCGGTGCTGAGGCTTGCGTTATACAAGGCTGATGAGCTCACTTGGACAAATGGTTGAACGGAGAGAAGGTTGAAGATTAAGTTAGTAGGAGAAGGACGAATAAAGATTCATGCAAAAAGAGTCTTATGCATGAGGAAGACAACTCAAGTAGGTGAGTGGCATAAGAGTAGGTGAATGGAAAAAGAAGTAGGTGATGGCAAAACATGGTGCAAATACTTCAAGAATAGGAAGTGTCTTGTATTAGAGACCTTAAAAGATGAAAAGGATCATTTCTTTTAGCCTATAAATACCACCACAAGATGTTCTTCAATTCATAAGCCAAATCCTCAAATAAGAGTGTTAGAAGGTGGATTTGGAGGATACCATGCGTTGATCATTGAGGGCATACGTTGGTAGCAAGACCATGTGTCGATCATGAAGTTCCAAGAGGAGGAGATGCTGTCGAACAGTGAAGTCTGAAAGTAACATCAATTTGGAACGAGAAGTTCTCCCAGAATACTCATGCATTTTGAGTAATTCTAAAGCCACCTAAAAGCACTGAAAGTATAGTTTTCATGGTAGGGCTGTTAGAGAAGAAGCTCCAAGGAATCGGGCTGGAGAGTGAGGAAAAGACAGAAGGGTCGCTGTTAGGTAAGCTTGGGCCAGTCTTGATGTTTTGATGATGCTGGCCAAACCACGAAGAGTTCTAAGCTAAGATTGTAAGGTAAGCTTCTTGAGACATTCTAGAGCATGTTTGTAGAAGGAAGTATCTCGAGATAAGGCTTAGAACTATGAGTAATCTGAGCTTTAAATTGAATGGGATTCAAAAGAAGACCCGAGAAGACTAAGGAACTTCTAGAGAGGAAGATTCCTATCTTACCAAGGTGAGTAGTACTTTCTTGTAAGACTTAAAGTATATCTTTTAAGAGTATATGTAAATGCTTATGTTACGAATGAGTAAATTAGCATGAGAATGAGATTATGTGATCAGGATGGTCAGAGGGTCAATAGACTTAGTTCCCAAGCCTTGAGTGGAACCTCACAAGATGGTTAGGGGACCGGGAGATCTAGTTCCTGAGCCTGTTGGAGGAACCTTGTATGGGATGGTCAGAGGACCAACGAGCCTAGCTTCTGAGCCCATGAGAGTGAGAATTATGTGCACATAAGTTAATGAATGTTTATAAATGTGAAATGTTAACTATCTACCGTGTGTGTAGGTAGAGTTTGAGATCAGACTCATTCAAGGCTGAGGTTTGAGTATTAACCTCGTATATATGATATGCTTGTTATTATAAGTTGAAATAGATTCTAAGTTTCTTACCACTCACTGAGCTTGTGAAACTCATTCTTTTCTTTCATGTTTTTCTTCCCAGGTAGTGAAAGGTAAGGAGTTCCAGGGTACTGCTAAGTTCAAGGTCTACCACAAGCCACAGTTACACTTCCGAGGTTTTAAGAGTTGTTGTTTTAAACTTTGTAGTTAAGTCTTGGAGTTGTATAAACGTTACATTGTTGTAATAAAATGGGTCTACTCAATCAATTGTTATTTATCTCTTTGACTTAAAGTTTACTGAGTATAGTAACGTAGAGATGACCAGTAGGTATCATAAAAGGATGGTATCTGCAGTCCCTCACGCCTCTCCTCGGGCTCAGGAGGTGGGCTTGGGGTAGGATGTGATATTCTTAGTACATCTCCCTAAATTACACACTGATATTTGCTAATTTTGTATGTAATCTTCCCAAATCATAAATGTCAGCGTTATCCAAAGTCTTCTGATGAAACAAGAGATATAGAATCTGCTTCGTCCATTCTAGGAGGCCGACAATATAAGACTCTGACTTAAAGGGCACTTAAGTGGCTCACCAATTTCGCTTATACCAAATCTTATATCTTTTCAGATTTTCTCCAAATTTAGTTGTTTTTATTAAATATTATATCAAATTATAACATAATTTTCAAATCTTTTGCATAAATTATGTTTTCACAATTGTATGAATTTCCAAAATTCTAAATGAGTTTTCCAATTATGAAAATAGATTTTCCAAATTGATTCAAGATGATTATTGCACTGTCATTTTTAAACTTTGGAAATAACAAATTTTGCAAAAAAAATGGGTAAGATTTTGGATATATATTGAATCTCGGTGTTAATCCTTCCGAGATTCCACCGAGAAAGCTCAAATATATCGGATTTTGATATTATTTTTTCCGAGATTAACACCGAGATCCACATAATTGCACAAACTTCTAAATTGATTTACCGGTTATCTAAATAATTTACCAATTGTTTTTTCAAATTTCTCCAAATTGTGTAATATATGGTAGTGTGAATTTTTTAATTGTGGAAATATTTGAAAAGATTACATAACATTTAGAGAAATTAGCAAATTTCGACAAGTAACTCTAGCGAGTTGTATTGAGAAGATCCAAAAACCATCAATAAATTAGAAAAACTAGTTTTTTTTTAATAAAACATCGGTGGTCGATCTCGAACGAAATAGACCGAAAAAGACTATTCTAACGAGTTTTCAAAAAGAGTTTATAAAGGAAAAACTTAAATGTATTATTTCTAACCATTCACTTAATCAACATGTTTGGTTTTTTCTTTTTTTTTTTCTTTCTTTTAAATGCACTTGGCTGTTGAGGGTTGACCATTGTAGTTTTTGCCTTATTCATTGTCCACGTTTTAATTAAATAAAATGAAAATTTTCATTTGATAAATTTAGTCAAGTTAGTGGTCAATGCACAGATTAATATATAAAACCACGAATCATGCTGCACCGAAATCGGTTGAAAAAATAAAAAAAAATTAACACTACAGGAAAATTTCCTAATTCTTCGAAGGTGAAAGTGAATTTTAAAATAAATAAAAAAAAAAAAATAGAGCTATTGCGATGGATAGTATTCTAGGGTATTAATAATATTTAAAATAAATTGCAAATATAGTCACTTTTTGTTAATACCATAATTAAAAATTTCCTTGATTTGAAATAGAAAAAAAAATATATCTGCGTTCGATTTTCCGATATTCTCCATTTTATCGATTTGTATCAGCTTCATCCTCGCGCACGTATTGCTATATTCTCCCTTTTCTCAATTCTTTTATTGTCCCCCTTCTTCTCAATTCTTCTCTGTGGAATTCTTCGACTTTTGACTGATTTTTCATGGTGATTCTTCACCAATTTCTTATGCACTTTTATCAAAACCTCGTGTTAACCTTTTCCCTCATCAACGTCAAAAATCATGCAGACTAGAGTTACGAGAGTCACTTCTAATGTCTAATGATTAATGTATAGATTAATCTTGCGATGTATAGATTAGTGTATAGATCAGTTTGCAATCGCCTCTAATATGCTATTTTCATGGAAGTGGAAGTGATAGAAACTAGGAGATGTTTGTCGCTGAATTTATAGATTCGCAAATTGAATGGCAAGAAGACGATGTTGATGAGTACATCAATTGTCATTGATTGTATTAAATTTGGTGATTAATGCATCAAGCCTTTCTGAGTTTCCTCTAGAGATTGTTGAGGATGAAGTTTGGTAACTCTGCCATTATAGACTGACGTTATTTGGAAAGAAAAAAAATTAGTAACATATGTATATACAAACAAGTATAACATGAATATCAAATTCGAACAACAAAAAATATCAAAACATTACCACTAGACTATCAAAAAAACATACATAACTACTATCAATGATATCTTTCTACATTGATAACAATACAATGATATTGCTGAAGAAACTATCAATGATAACCACGATATGAGGGATCTTACTGATATTGATGATAGAACTTAAGCGATATCTAGATATCGAGTTTCTTTGAAAGTTGATAACCAGTTATAGAAGTCTATCATTAATAGTCATTGATAGCCTTAAGGATTATAATTCAAGGTTGATTCTAATTGATGAATGTCTATCAGTGATAATCACTTATAGCATCATTCAATGATATCGACTGATAGTTGCTATCAGTGATAGCCATGATAGAAGATTACCAGTCGTATTAGTGAAATTTTCGGGTCTAAACTCTTAGGTAGTCGGGGTCCAAACTTCTCTGAAGCCATATTACACCAGTTTCTCCCATGGTCGACTTGATGGCTTAAAATGAATGTCGGTGGACAAAACCTGAGGTCAATTCGTTTCCAACGAAAAGATTATCTTCGGATGAAAAAAAAACCCTAATTAATTCTAATGGACAAAATCAAACGAAGAATAAGAGTCTGGTTTGGTTGTTTGCTATTTTTATAGAAGTGCCCTTGAGAGGTATCAAAAGAGGGATCGTACGAATGTTTGAAAAGGACATGAAAATGGACAATAAGGTAGTCAGTAGCTATCACTGGTAGAAGCTACCACTGATAGCATGTTGTCGGTGATAGAAGCTAACACTGATAGCACGTTATTGGGGATAGAAGCTACCACTAATAGCATGTTACCGATGATAGAAGTTATCATTGATAGCATGTTATCGATGATAGAGAGCTACCACTTATAGCATGATATCAGCGAGATCATTGATAGCATATTATCAGTGAAAGAAGCTATCATTGATAATTGCGATATGAGGGATATTAGTGATATCGGTGATAGAAGTTAGGTGATATCTATTATATCGAGTTTCTTTGAAAGTTCATAACCAATTATACAAGTCTATTATTTCTAGCCTTAAGTGTTAATATTTCAAGGTTAATTTTAATTGATGAAAATCTATCAAGGATAGCGACTGATAACTGTTATCAATGATAGCCACGATAGAAGATTATTAATGATAGCTACTGTGTTAATCTTTCAAAGTTAAAAGTCATTTATGAAAGTCTATTAGTGATAGTCACTAATAGTTTTCCATCACTGATATAGTTCAATCTTTCAAAGAAGTTGGTTTTCTTTCAATGTTGATAACTACTTATAAAATTCTATTATTGATAGCCACTGATTGTCTTAAGTGTTTATATTTCAAGGTTGATTCCAATTGATGAAAATGTATCAATGATAGTCACTTGATAAATTGATAATAAATTGAAAGCTAATATTTCAATATTGTATTAATATTTCTCAAATTGAAAGCTATCACTGATAGCAGCAATTAGTGGCTATCATTGATAGCAACTATCGATGATAGCTTTTAATTTGAGAAAATCGGAAAGAAGCGAGAAAAATGAAGGCTAGACGTGGACTTTTTAGTATTTTACCATTTTTGTTTTATATATGCAATTATTTTATTTTTATATTACATATTCTATTATTTTAGACTTGAATTCCATTTATGCAACTAGCCCAAAAAAAAAAAATTTGATAATTTAGGCCCCGTTTGATAACCATTTTGTTTTTGAAAATGAATACATCCACTTCCAAATTTATTACTTTGTTATTTACTTTTTATCAATAGTTTAAAAAAACAAAACCAAAATTTGAAAATTAAAAAATATAGGCTCCATTTGGTAACCATATTTCTAGTTTTTGTTTTTGAAAATTAAGGTTATATCATCTACAATTCTTACCATGATTTGCATATTTCTTATGTATAATGGTTGAATTCTTAGCCAAATTAAAAAAAAATAATAATAAAAACAAAAACAACTTTTTAAAATCAATTTTTTTTAGTTCTCAAAATCTTGTCTTTTTTTTTAACCATTCGTGAAAAGTAGATAACAAAGGAAGAAATTTGGAGGAGAAAGTAGTGGTTATAGGTTTAATTTTCAAAAACAAAATGAGTACCAAACAAGCCCATAGTTTTTCAAAAGTTATTTTTATTATTAGAATATGGCTAAGAATTCAACTATTTTACTTAAAAAAGATATAAATCAAAGTAAAAAATAGAATGAAATAGGTTTGATTTTTTTTTTTTTAAAAAAAATAGTAATTAAATGGGGACTTAAAAATATTTTATTATTATTATTTTTAAGATAGAAATAAATTATAACTTGAAAGCACATTAGACAATGGAAGAGTACTATTTCAATCATTTAGGAGAAGGACTATAGAGCTATATGCATAGTGTGAAATAGTGATTTCCACTGAAAAAAAATCTAATCTAATGATTTTTTTGAGGGGAAAACAAAAGGGGAGAGATTTTGAATGGAGAAGATGTGATGTAAGTGTTTTGAGTTGTTGTAAAATCATAGGGTTCATGGGAGGAAGTGACAGAGAGGCAATAAGTGGTGGGATTCAATTTCATACACAAAGAGTAAAGACAAAACACACAACAAAGATTGTTCACACATTAATCTAACTTTACTTTCCTCTCTCCTATTTCTCTGCCTCCATAAGGACAAGGCATTGGATATTATTATTTCTAAATCTTTCTTCAATAATTTCAAGGGAAAAAAAAAAATCACATTTCTTTTTCCTTTTTCAAATCATATAAAAACTATGTATTACTTTGACTTACTACCACAAGAATCAAATGTGCTTTCTTTTATTAACAAAAAAAATTTACAGTAATCTTTGAGAAATTTTCAAAAATTGAAAGTTAAGGATTTTTTTTATCCAAAATAGTAACATTTTTTTTTTATATAAAGGATGATAAAAGTCTATTAATATCTATAAATGATAAAAATTTATAGATATTTATTACTGATAAACATTGTAGATGCAGATAGAAGTCTATCCGTATCTATCGGTATTTTTTTTTTGCTATTTTTGTAAATAATTTGATATTTTTTCTATTTGTAAAAATTTTCCTAATATTTATGTTAGATTAATTTTTTTTATTTATTTTTACAATAGGGCAAAAGGATAGTTTTAGGCAAAATTTTAGATTTCACAAATGATTGGTTTTCCACCTCTTATTAATGTACCCAATTTTAAGAAAGTTATTGCTTTAACAATAAATCGAAAATTGCATCTCTTTTTCTCGTCGTCATTAATGAAATTACATCTTTTTCTTTTTTCTCTTTTTTGCTTGTTAAGGAAAAATAAATATTCCATGAGAGAAAAGGACTTCTTTGGGTCGAGAAAGCCAACGGATAATTAAGAGAATATATTTTTTGAAATTTTGATTTTTTTTTCTAAATTATACTTTTGGTTAAAATTTTCTTTTATCATGTTTTTTTTTTTTTTTTTTTTTTTGTTTTTAATAAATTTTAGTGTGTAAATGCTACTTCTTCTCCACCTATGAGTTTATTTGGTTTGTTATTTACTTTTCTACCCATGTTTTGAGAATCAAAACAAAATTAAATTCACGTTTGATAAACATTTGATTTTTTATTTTTACTTTTAAAAATTAAGTTTAATCCATCTACATTTTTTTACCATGATTATCAATCGAAGTTTTCAAGACTAAAAAATAACTTTAGATTTTTTTTTATTTGTTTTTACAAATTGGAAAACAATTCAAAAGTTTCTAGGATGTGATCAAGGCTAAATTAATAGAATCGATTTACTAAACATGATATTTTAAATTCAAAAACCTAAAAAAGATTGAAATTTTAAGAATAAAACTTGTAATTTAATCCATTTTTTAGAATAAGAGGGAAAGGGACACCCAAAGATAGAGTAATGGATAATAATTAAAAGGGGGGGAAAAAAAAAGAAAGAAAGATAGTGTAAATTAAGTTGGGAAAAAGAAATAGAAAAAGATGGGTAAATAAACTTGGTGGAGAAAAAAAAAAAAGAAGAAAGAGAAGAAAGTGGCAATAAGATAGGGAGTGTTTGGACGTAGGAATAGGAACACATTGAAAATGGAAAAAAAGTGAAAAAGAAGGAGTCGGATTGGTCGTGGAAAATGGAAATAATACCTTCCTCCCCATCTCCCCAAACCTGTCAACACCACCCTAAAATATCTAATTTTCAGTTAATTATAATTAATTATTATTATTTATTTATTAATTTTTATATTTCTTAACTTTGGCCTTTTATGATGATATATCCGCCCACCCTTCTCTTCAGGCTTCAATGTCTTCCACAAATATATTTCTCAAATATCTTTCTGTAATTTTTAAAATATGAAATTGAAAAAAAAAATGGTGAAAAAAGGGGGAAAAAAAAGGTGGGGCGAGAGAGTGACGCGTGTACGTGGCAAAGTGGAAGCTCAGCCACAAGATTTAGAAAGCCTTCTGGAGGTTTCCATGTGGAATTAATAAAACTCCCAAAATATATGCGTCTGACGTGTCACCCTCTCCTCTTCCTTCCTCTTCTCCTGACTCTTTCTCTTTTCTTTTTATGTTTTTTTATTGTGTCTTCTCTCCCAAATCCCATCTCCTGCTTTTCTCTCTACTGCTCTCGATTCTTCTTCTTCTTCTTCCCAGATTCTATCCATTCCTAATCGACTTACCAGGTTTGTTCTTTCTACTCTTTACTCTTTTTCTTTTTTATAATTCCTCTATTCTGGCTCTCTCTTACTTCAATCTTTCCTTATTTTCTCTCTACTGGGTCTCTACAGAACTTCAATTTTGGTAACTAATTTAGGAACTGGTGGTTTTTGGGGGTACCCTATGGCCTTCTGATTAATTCCTAAAGATCATTTTTTTTTTTTTTTTTTTTTTTTTTTTTTAAATTTCAGGCCCTTTTGCTGAACTCTGAGATCGAACTTCCTCGCCAGTTTTGTTGCCAGCGCTAATGGGTGTCCAGGTAAAATCCTACACACTGGTTCCCCCCCATCTTGTTGTTTTTCGTGGAATTTTTCTGTGTGGGAGTTGATTGATTGGTACGAGCGTCCCTCTGTCTGGATTTGACTTCCCAATTCATTCCTGTTCTTTAGTACTCATATCTCACTTGGTGGTATCTTTTTTTTCTTTTTCAGAGAAAAAGGAAAAAAAAAATCTCCTTGCCAATTTAGTAACCTAACCCCTGTTGCTCCGTCCTTTACTGAAGTATTTGACTACATAATTGAGCCAAAATCTTGTCCTCTTACTCATATGGTTCTGGTTTTTTATTGCTTGAATCGTACTGGGTGGCACCAATAGATTCTCATGTAGTTTATAAGATTCCTTCTTTGTTGGTGGATTGTAGTCATAAAGTTAATCTTTTCCCCTACTTCTGCTTTGTGCTGCTAAGTGCTCCTACAGGCTTCACTTTTATTTTACTGCCTAACACATTGAACTATGCATTGCATTGTTACAAGGGTTATACGTTTATCGTTTATGAAATGTGTTAGTTGACAATGGAATTTTAGAATTATTAGCTCCAATTTTTGGTGGGCTCTAACTTTTGATTTTTATTATTTCAATATGGAATGTAGGAAAAGAATGAAGGCACACTGTCAAACGGCTCAATTGCAGCTAATAATTGCCTTTCCAATGATGGGACACAATTGGATCCACTGATGCGAGTTAGCTCCCTATCTTCCTATGGCAATGAAAATGCATTGAAGGTAACAACATTTACTTCTATGATTTCTTCACTTCTTTTTCTTTTCTGGAAGGCCTTAGCTCTGAATTGTAATGGAATTCTAATGGTATGAACAGGTTAGGAAGCCCTACACTATTTCAAAACAAAGGGAAAAATGGACAGAGGAAGAGCATCAGAGGTTCCTTGAAGCTCTGAAACTCTATGGTCGTGGATGGCGTCAGATCAAAGGTAAGGCAGTTTGAAATCAGTTGTATGAATCTAGTATTTGCAATACCCACCCAACCCATCATTTAGTGTTACCTTGATCTTCCTGCAGAACATGTAGGCACCAAAACAGCTGTTCAGATCCGAAGCCATGCTCAGAAATTCTTCTCTAAGGTCAAAAATGCCTTTTGTTTTAGTACCCCAAAAATATAAAATCATTACCAAACAAAATATGAAGGGGATGATAGTGAATTTTTTTCACCAAAATAGATTGTCACCAAACCTTTTACACTTACACGTACGTTTTGAGCAACCATTCTCACCCGAAGTTTTATGTTGTCTTTTGTTGTGTTTCAGGTAGTGCGAGAGTCTAGTGGTAGCAATGAGAGCTCCATTAACCCAATTGAGATTCCTCCACCTCGACCGAAAAGGAAGCCACTGCATCCTTACCCTCGCAAAGCGGTCGATTCTCTCAAGGCAATATCAGTTGCAAGAGAATCAGAGAGGTCTCCATCCCCAAACCTCTCACTTGCTGAAAAAGAGACCCAATCCCCCACTTCTGTACTGACTGCATTCAGTTCAGATGATCAAATTTCTGCGGTTTCGGAGCAACATAATAGATGCCAATCACCTATTTCGCAAGCTGTTGACATGCAGTCAACTAGACTTTCTCCTGTTAAGAAGGGGGAGCTGTACCCACCATCAAAATCAAATGGAGGAGAAGAAAAAGGAATGCTATCGCTCGAATCATCCTCAGAGCGGTTTCCAGAAGACTTCTTAACTCTGGTAATTTAAAATGCCGTCTTAATCTTGCACTTTCTTTCCTCTATGAACTTGATATCTAGGATCTGACTTTTTTTTTTTTTTTTTTTTTTTTTCTCTGTTTTGCTCTTGCCTAATCGTTCAGAAATTCAAGCCAGGATCAGCATGTAAGAAAGTGGATAACAAGTTGCATACTTCTGTTAGAAGCATAAAGCTTTTTGGAAGGACTGTAATGGTAACTGATGAGAAGCAACCATCCCCTCATGGTTTTGAATTCACTAAATCGTTAGCATTTGATGGTGACAGTAAGAATAAGTGTAAAGTGTATGCTGAGAAGCCTGTTCAGACCCTACCTTCAAAACATATGGATGTAAGTTTAGCTCTTGGAATGGATAACAATGGTGATTGGAATATGTCACCTGATGGAGCACCTACATTAGCGTTAGGGAATCAGGACAAAAGTGTCCCCTATGTTAAGGCGATGCCAAATGCTCCTCAAACTTGTTGGTCTTTGTATCAAAATGTACCGTATTTTTATCTTGCTCCATCTGATCAAACTTCAACTGGAACATGTACTGACCATGTTATGGAAGAAAGGATCCAAAATGACAATTCCCTGGAGAGTTCTTGTGCGGATTCATGTTCTGGCTCCCCCAGTAAGGATAAAAATGAAACCCAGAGTCCAGAAGTAGAATGTCAAGTGCCTTCTTCGATAGGAAGAGGTAATGCAAATGAGAGTAAGAAAGGGTTTGTGCCTTACAAGAGATGCTTGGCTCAGAGAGAGACAAGCTCTGTGCTGATTGTTTCAGAAGAGAGAGAAGGTCGGAGAGCTCGAGTATGCTCGTAACGTAGCTTCTGCAAAATCATAGTGGAATTGGTCCAGCAACAGATTTAAGGTCCATAGAAAGCAAATAACCACGATGCTCTGACATGGGTTTCTGAGTTCTCTCTTTTGCTTGAGATGAAAAAATGGATGCCTCATTTGTAGCATATCACATCTAAAGTAAAAAAACAGGAGGAGCGAAGTTTGATTTAACATTGGNGGGATATATGAGTGACAATCATTCATTCTGTAAAACAGAACGGTGTTACTCCATGACTTTTGACATATTTGCAAACGTTATTTTTGGAGTTTTTATTTACATCTTCATAATGGAAAAATTTTATTTCTCGGCGAATAGAGCTTGAAAGAGAGAGATACGATTAAATGTTAACTAATCTTTGAACAAACTTGGCTCAACTTCCTGGTGGAGATGGTTCAATTTGAAGGCCAAAATTATTTAACGGTCAAATATTTAATCTTCCTGAAGATGAAGAATAAAGAGCACTTTCAGGACAAATGAATCTAGCTTCCAAGCATCCAATCAGTGGCAATCTTAAACACTGTGTTATTAATCCAAAAATTATTTTATTCACTTTCGTACTCTCGACTAAAGTAACACAACACAGATCCGAAGTAATGGGAAAATCCCCCCTTTGTTCTCCACTTAAAACTTGTTGCCAATACATAAGGAAGTATTTTCTAATACCTATCCATCCATGACTGCCATATCACTAGATAGCGAATATCATGTAACTAAGTGATGGTTCGTTTAATTTAAATTGGGAAGTTCGCAGGTTCTTGTGATTACAAGGGGAATCTTCGACTTGTCCTTGAGCATATTTTTTTTTGCTAAGGAGAGAATTTAGCAGGGACGGAACGGGAGGGCTCTCCTTGTTTGTTTCAAATTATGTCCCACACTCTCCTCACGGGTATGCGTCTGGTATGGACATCCCTAAAATTCCTCTTAATATTTCTAAAAATCCGTGCTCAGGATTTAAGCAAAGCACTCATATTCTTGTTTCAATCTGTGATCTTTGACCATAATTCATGCCTCAGAAGTTCATATTTGGTTAGGTGAGCCACTTGACCAATCCCAAATATTAATATCATTAATTTCAACAGAAAACGCTGTTCCTGAAATACACTTTGACTACATCATAATTATACACAATCAAGATCAAGCTTTCTCATACCAATAACGACAATGCAGAGACCGTCCATGTATATATTATTTATATTTAAACGGCTCCTTTAAAAATGAATGTGAATTTTGAGGGAAACAATGATCCCTATGTACTAGCAGCGTTAGCTAGAGTTTTCTTTGAGGCCTTGGCGAAGCTCCGATCTGGATTTTGCAACTTCCACAAAAATCACCCTGCCATCCAGAAACTAAACCAAAGTTTCCCCTATTAGCTCACAATGCTACTATTCAATGATTGAAAATACTTTGCACCAACAAAATTTAAGACGAAGATCATCACAGATTCTCTTTTTATTTTATTTAGATTTTAAAATAAAATAAAAGAAAAAAAATCCCTCACAATCAGTTGGCATAGAACAAACCCTCCCGGCTATAGGCTTGATTTCAAAAGTAGCCTTTTTCTCTTGAGGTAGCATCGGAATTTTATCCATGGAATCCGAGAAGAGAATATCATATCAATTCATGCTTCCCAATGAGAAGAGGTGGGGAGAGTATATCCATCAAATAAACCTGGGAATAAGTTCTTTGACTGTTAACTTCGACAAACATAGTTGTCACTACAAATTGGAGGAAACCTCGAGGCCAAAAAGTCCCTCATATTTAACAGTACTTTTGCTAGTTGTGGAACTCTGATATACAATTTTTTCGCTAGAAACGAGAACTTATTGAATCTAGTGTTGCTTGAACTTAATTAAAAATAAATCCTTTTATATAACTTGTTCATTAAACAGTGATCGGTTTATGACAAGTCAAGCCAGCAATTAGGGTTTAACCATGATATTTCTCTAATCAATTCTCTTCCAAGTCCAAGTTAAAACTATACTGAATTTTATTACGATTAAGTATGTAGAAGTAGAACATGCCAAATATTCAAGAAACCTTCGATATTTTGGTTTAAGCAGTATTTGATAGGCCTCCTAAGCGTCCCACATGATTTACTTATAATATGAAGGCCAAAGACGAGAATGACCACCAATGTTATTGAGTTCGAATCACTTCCAGAAAAATGAAAAAATTACTTCAAAATAATTTCCAAAGTTTTCATGGTATTTAGTTAAATGATAAAAATTATTTTGAAGATTTAGAAAACACCAGTGCTTTCGCTTTGAACACCTTTCCCCTTAGCCAAAGCTAGTTGGAACTAGTCAGTTTCATAGGTAAGTGATCGTAAATAGGAGAGCTTTGGGAAGGAAAGGAAAAGGGAGAGAATTAGTTACTTCCTGCTGGTAAGTTTCATTTTGCTCAGGAGACAGGGGAAGAGCCAATGCTCATGTATAAAGCTTTGGTGAGTCTGAGTACCATCCAAGGCTTTGCATGTAGCAAAACGGAAATTTGATTGCTACAGCGGGTTCAGTTAATTGGATTTGTTCCTCCTAACAATGTTAATCTAACGGTAACAACTAACAAGTAATCTACCTACTGATATATACACATTCACTAATGTAATAAAATAAAGTCATCAGGTTCATAATAACAAATGCTTAGATCAGCATTCAACTATTAACTATCCACTGAAGCAGTTCATTTTTTCGTTTGAAGGTATAACAGTGTTAATTTTCCACAGCTGGGAAAGGAAGCAAGATTAACAATAACTGGATGAACGCTACTTTATATCTTCTTAATGCCACCTTAAATCTATTGCATCCACCTCTTCCTACCTAGACATCTAGTCTCTAGCTAAATTTATAGAGAATTTCAACGTCTCTTGCTTTGTGTAATGCCTAAACTGGAGATTCTAATTTCTGTGATTTTATATCATAGATACTGAGAGGCTTGCTCAAGATGACAGTTAATGGAGTTAACTTCGCAATTTCTAGATTATAGTCATCCTTTAGAGTTCTTATAGATGGATCTACTGTCTTCAGCTAGAGATGATGACCAAATGAGATATACTTCTAGACAGCTAGCCATATGCATCACAAAATCACAGTGGATAAGAAAAGAGAATTTTAAGTGGATTTTGGCGATTGAGAGGATAATATATAGTATATAACACATAAGAAAACAATATGCATTATGAAAACTACACTCATTTAGAAGATATAAGACAGAGTATCGATTGCAAAGATGGAGCATTTAAATTACCTTGCCGTGCATTCCCTCGATAGCCTTTTGAGATTCTTCTTCAGTAGCATAACGGAGGAAGGCAAATCCTCTTGGTCTATTGGCTACTTTATCCATCACCAAATTGACTGAAATTTATAACAATTGATAGCAGTTAGCGCCAGATATCAAGTATTGAGACAAAATGGACGTTCAGAACACAGTACTAGTCGACGACCTTCTACAAGTTGGCCAAAGCTTTTGAAAGCATTTCGCAAGCTCTCTTCAGTGGTCCGGAATGAAAGTCCTGCAGGCGTGAAGTTGGAATCATTCAACAAATCCAAATTGTCTCAAACAAAATTAGGCGTAAATACACAATTGGGAGAAAGAAAATCAACCACTGACGTAGAGCCTGGTTGAAGGCGTGTATCTTCTGGGAGAAGGAGAAGGTGAAGAAGAGGCACATGCCAATGAAAAGAGTGGTGAATCTGAAATTGAGTGAGTCTTCCTCACAGAGAAGAAGGGGAGTGGCGTAGAACTGTAAGCCAATTGGGATCGAATGCTATGAATTCGAGTATGCGTCTCGGTTGAACGGATATTATTATGATGAGTAATCTGAAACTGAAAGAACGGTTTTGGAGCAGCTGCGACTGTGAATGGTAATCCGGCGGTCATTTTCGTCTTCTCCGGCGTTTTACCCGAAGGCCGCTACAACAGTTCGAGGAATTCGTAATCCGGAATATTGGGGACCATACCCCATTTTTCTGGGTTTTAGACCTGCAAAACGACACCGTATGACATCAATAAATTTTCAATTACCCCTTTTTAGAGAATAAATATCCATCAATTATAAAGCCAACCCAATTCAACCTCAACCAAGTTTGAAATCTTAACCTGGGAATATTAAGTCTGAAGTTAGACAAAGAGGTTTAGATAGTCCGAGTTTAAAAAAATTGTGTTTGGAATACAGTTTTTCGAACTCTACTAGGGGTTTAAGAAGTCTACACAAATTTATAAATCATGAGTTTGAGAAATAGTTTCTTGTATTTAATCAATTGTTAGATTTTAGATTAGTTCAAATTTATCGTTTTAATTATTTTAGTATGGTTAAGTTTAAAATAAACTAAAAATTTTTTTAAAAAATGTTTGTTTTTTTTTTTAAAATGAAATAGAGATGTGACTAAATTTATAATTTTGTTAATTTATTGTTTTAATAATTTGGTATTTTGATTTTACTAGGTTTTGAGATATAATTTCATAGACTTTTATCACTCTAACTGATTTGGAAGTGATCAATTTTTTTTCGTAACATGTTAACTTCAAATTGAAATAAACTAGGATTTCAGTCTTAAATTCAATTGTAGCCTAATGAGCTACTATTTTACACAAAAATGAAAATTGCCTAATTAAATTGAAAAAATGAAAATGTTAAATTAAGTTGGAACTTTCTATACATATAGCCTAAATAAATATACCTAATTATATAATTGTAGTCTAATGAGCTACTAATTTACACAAAAATGTAGGCCAATTTATTTTTTTAGCTCTCAATATGTAAAAGAAGTTTCTGGTGGTTTTGAATTTTTCAAAATAGTTTTCTTTTCAAAACCTATACAGTAAGGAAAATATCTCCAAAAATCCGAAAATTTTTGCCTTCATAAATGAAAGTAAGAATCGACGAGAAACTTTGAAGGAGAAAATAAGGTATAATTGATATATACTAGTTTGATAGTACGTGTACTACAAGAACAAGACAGATCTCTCGACGTGAAAGACCATCATCGGGAGTTCACTAGTCGGGAGATACACTATTTTCGGATGCCATAAAATAACCGTCAGGAGTTACTTATAACTCCTGACAACGTGTAACCAACGTCGGGAGTTCTAGTTAAATATGGCCTACCTTCCAATGGGTTAATTAATGCGTCGGGAGTTGTGCGTAACTTCAGATGCTAGTTTTACGTCGTCGGGAGATACGCTTCACATCTTTCATGATGGGCCTAAGAGTTTGAAGATGTATAACTCCTGCCACTAGTTTTATGGCATCGAGAGATAGGCTTCACATCATCATGCGACATCGAGTTTGAAGATACATATCTCCTGATGCTGACATATTACAACGCCAGGAGATTATATGAACTCCCAACGAGTAATTTATGGCATCGGGAGTTAGACATAACTCCTGATGCTAGCGTTTTGAGCATTGTAAGATACCCTTTAAAAATTCCAGATCCATCACAGATCTGGAAATCGATCTTCAAACGCAACTAGGATTTTGAGCAATTTCTCTTCGCCGATCTCTGTCGCAATGCCTTTCGTTGGTGCCCTTCAGTCGATCATCGTTGTTGCCTGTCGATCCTCAAGATAGGGTCGTCGTGTGGTGATCAATCGAGCACGGTCGCCGTCTCTCTTGCCAGATTTCGTGCTTTTTTGGATAAGTGCTTTATTTTTTTCCTTTTTTTTTTTTTTGTTAATTATGATTTTGTTCCTTTTTTTCCCTTCATCGAGCTTTTTGGACATCTTCATTGAGCGCCACGGGTTTTGTTTATTTGACTTAATTTTGATTTTGGGTAAGTGATCTATTTTTCTTAAGTTTTGCTATTTTATCCTAAAATTCCTAATAAATTGAAAGTGATTCTGAACTTGAAATCTATGTTCTTGAAAGTGATTATGAACTTGAAATCAGCGAGTCGAAGACGTTGTCATCTTATTGTGTTAGAAATTTTGTTGTTGAAAATTGTTAACGTACTGTTTTTACTTCCTTTTCCTTTTATTTTTTATTTTCTAGAGCATCTTTTTGGATCTATGGAAATTGTTGAGGTTGAAGTTTGTATATAGTAAATGGAAATTGCAAAGGTTGAAGTTTGTATATAGTAACTAGAAACTGATTAGATAAAGTTTGAGTTATGGTTATCTCTGCACGTTCAAGTCATTTGTTCATTTAAGCATTTAAGGATTCATTCATTGTGTGTTTGTGGAGTTTTGTATGTGTTTGGGGAGGTTTATGAAATTTGAATGTTGTGTCGGGTGAGTTGAGATTAGTTATACCTATTTTGGAGTTCAACTTGGAATTTTTTGTGTGTTTGTGGAGGTTTAAGGTTGAGAACATGTAGCATTGGAAGTGTGTTGATTTTCTTTGTTTTGTAGGATTATAGGATTTTCTTTGTTTTGTAGGATTATAGGATTTTCTTTATTTTGTAGGATTATAGGATTTTCTTTGTTTTGTAGGATTATAGGATTTTTTCTTTGTTTGTTTATGGAAGTTTATAAATTTTGAATGTTGTGTGGGGTGGATTGAGATTAGTTTTCAAATGAGGGGTTGAGAGTTCTTCTTACATTTAATCTTGATATGTATAATAATGTCCTTTAATTAATGTAATTGTAGGTAAACTACCGTTTTGGAGATGTTATTGGAGATGTTGGAGATGTTGTTGGAGATGTCATTTGGAGATGTCATCAAACTTTCTTCTATGTATTCATCAAGACATTTGTTTTATAGACCATCTTTGCTAACTTTTCTCTCTTTTGTGTTATAAAGAATACTATCGACTTTGTTTGTTTGTTTATGTGAATACGTTTTGTTCTTTATGTGAATACGTTTGATGTGTTTAATAATGTTTTAAATGTTAGGTTATTCAGATCAAAATTAAAAAGAGAAAAAAGAAAAAAGAAAAAAATACTTGGATAGTGCACTATTTTCGGATGAGTGCATCGGGAATTCTACTATCTCCTGACGGCTAGTAAATCTTTGGGAGTTTAATTTTAGAAATTGGGTTTCTGAATCAAACTCCTGACAACTTTTATATATCTATTGGAAGTCCATAACTCCCGACGCAGTAAACTAGGCTAACTCCCCATAGTATGCATACGTCGGGAGATGATCTCCCGATGAGTATATCCCGACAAAACATCCCACGACTATTTAATCGTCGAAAGTTGACTTCTCGATGTGTTTTTACCATTTTCGGATATTTCAAGTGTCGAGAAAGGGTGTTTTTTTATAGTGGTGCCTTGCACGTGTTGCATAAAGTTTAAAAAGAGAACTTAGTTCTAAAATCTTAATAATACAACTTTAATTTATGATTAAGAGATTTTTATTTTTTAATAAGTCATGAAAAAACATTTATAAAAATTTGGGAGTTGGATGAGGACAAATAATAGTATTTTAATGGAGTATAAAATGTATTATAAAAGAATATATAAATTAAACATGTATAAAAGAAAATATAAACTAAAATAAAAGAATATATAAATTTTGTGATAATTATATCTTAGTAAAAGAATTTGTTTTATTTTAATCGAGATTATTTGATTATCTTCCTAATTTCAAACTTTAATATGAACAAAAATATTATTATTATTATTTTGATTTTATGGTCACTTGTTAAAAAAATGTATTTGATATTTGGATTTGGATGAATTGATTATCCTCCTAATTTTGTACTACTATTCCTTAAATTTCGTGATAATTATCTCTTAGCTAATTTTTTTTTTAAATTTTAATTTTGATAATTTGTATCTTCTTAATTTCAAACATTGATTTAAACAAATATATATTTTTTAACTTTGTGATAATCTATTCTTATTTTTGAACTTTTTTATTGGATGTTTTAATTACCCTCTTACTTTTAAATCTTAAATTAAACAAAAATAATTATTTTTATGTTTCATTAAATTTCGTGATAATAGTCTCTGAGTTATTTTTTTTATATGATTTGATTATCTTGTTAATTTCAAACTTTAATTTAAACCGGGAATCTTATAAAGAAAATATATATCATGATAATTTTTTCTTTTTTAAAAAAAAAAAAAACTTTTTTTGTTTTGTTAGTCTCCTAATTCTAAATTTTAAATTAAGCCAAATTCTTTTTCTATTTTTTAAATTAATTTTGGAATTGATGATTGATTATCCTCTCCATTTTAAACTTTAATTCAAACCAAAGTATTATTTTATATTATAATCTTATCTATATTAAATTTTTTTAATTGATTTGGATGATGTAATTATCCTTTCAATTTCAAACTTTAATCAAAGATAAAATAGTATTGGTTTCTATTTTTGTATAACATTTAAAAATTATTCCTTTTTGTTAAAAAAAAAAAAAAAAAGATAATTTAACTATTCTCCTAAATTCATTTTTTTTTTCAAATTTTAGTTTCAACAAAAATATAATTTTTCCTATGAAAACAGAGACCTAAAATCTTGATCTCTTTAGATTTGCAATGATCTTCTTCTTGATTTTAAATTTTATTTCAATTTTTTATGAATTGATTTGTACTTAAAAAAATGAAAAGAGAAAAAAAGAATAAAAAAGCATGTAAAAATAGGAAAAAAAATTATTATAAACTCTTAAATTCATTGGTGTGTATTTACAAAAATAAAACATAAAAAAAATTACAAAAGCATTAAAATAATCGTGTTCTTCTTTGTCACTTTGTCTGCCTTTAAATTGTTTAAACAAGCAAAGTCGTTTCTCCATCATTTTCAATATGTGAAGTTAAGTAGGTGAATCTGATGCGTGTATAGAAAAAAATAAAAAAATATATATATAAAAAAGTTATATAAAATCACGCTATATGTTTTTACAAAATTGAAAAATATGACATATGTCAAACAAAAAGAGATAGATGATATCTTCCTGCTGAAGATAGAAGAACTACTTAAAACAAAGAAACTAAACTTCTTAAAGAAGAAAAATAAACACTAAGAAAAATGTTGCTATTTACAAAATAAAAAAAATACCTACAACAATTTTTTTTAAAAAAAAAAAAAAAAAAAAAACAAAACAAAACAAAAAACAAAAAGAAGAAAGCAAAGAAGTTAGCTAGAGAAAGTTGGTTACCAAAATATAAATAAAAAATAGAGATGAGATACGTGATGGAAAATGAGAGGTAGTTAATTATAGAGAAAATTTAGTTCTCAAATTATAATTTGATTTTATTTCATTTAAAAAGATAACTTTGAGAAATTTCTTGAACTTCAAAAGCAAGGTTTTTTTTTTCTCCATCTTCTTCAATATGTTAAGTTCAGTAGATGAATTTCTTGCATGTATAGAAAAACTCAAAAGCATATAAAAAAAGTTAAATAAAATCACTCTATATGTTTTTACAAAATTAAAAAAGATGACATGTCTTAAACAAAAAGAGAGGTGATATCTTCCCATAGAAGATAGAAGAGATACTTAAAAGAGATAAATTAAACTTCTTAAAAGAAGAAAAAGAAACATTGAATTTTTTTTATTTTTTTTTATTTTTTTTTTATTTTTTTTTTTTTAAAAAGAGAGGAGATATCTGATGGAAAATGAGAGGTTGAAATTAGCTATTTATATAGAAAATTTAGATATCAAATTATAATTTAATTTTATTTTGTTTAAAAAGATTTTTCTTTTGTTTAATGTGAATTAGAGATTATTAGAGATAAAATGTGATTTAAAACAAAAGATTTTTTTTTGTGAATAAGAGATTACAGGATAAAAAGAGATTACATGATAGTATATATTTATTTATTTAAAAAAAATACTTTATTTAAAGAAAATTAGAGATTATTAAAAATAAAATGTGATTTCTTCAAAAAAAATATTTTTTGTGAATTAGAGATTAAAGAATAAAATGTGAATTTTTATATTTATTTTCTCTTTATTTAATGTGAAATATATATTAGAGATAATATGAGATTTTTTTAATAATTTAAATGTAAAATTACGTAAAATATCTCAATGATAATCAATTAAAAAGGGTAAAAGGAGAAATAAAATGTTTCTTCTACTTAGCTCCTTTTAGATAGTATAGATAGCACTATATATTTGAATTTTCTATAAACAAATCAGTATATATTTGATAAGTGCACAAATAATACAATTTGTATAATCTATTTTTTTATACTCAAACAATATATTCAATGTATATCTACATTTTTTAGTACATTTGTAAACATGCAAAAACAAAAAGCTATGGTATATGCGATGTATATTCATTTTTCACTAATTAACAGTATATTCGACATATACTTGAGATCTCAATTTATAGATAATTGATTTTCAACTAGGAAAAATAAAAAATAAATTAAATATCCTAAAATAAAGGAAACGTTAATTTTAAACCAAGAAGGGAAGAGAGAATTCAAAAAGATAATATAATAACAATAATTTAGAAGAAAAAAACTCCAAAAGAAAAAGTAATTAGAGGAAAAGAGAAAGTGCATTTTAAAAAAATATTATTGTAATTAAACCAATGGCCTCTTTGAAATGATTTAGAAAAAAATGTTGGTCGAACTTGGTGGCTAGAGGTTGGTCGGTGATAGTTGTCGAAGGTGGCGGTTGGAGGTTGGCTGACTGCGATCGGAGATTGCCAGCCACAGTCACCAGAGGTGGTGTCCAGAAGTTGGCTGGCGAACTTTCTAGATTAAATTAGAAAGAAAGAAAACCAAAGGTAACCTATGGGTTTAAATAGTGTTTACTATTCAAACCAATGGAAAAAAAGGTGTAGGAATTAGGAAACCTAGGCTTTCTAGATCCTTACCTAAACCAGGGTTGGGCTTAGGATGTCTAACCCAACCAATCCTAACCCTTGAAACAAACACCCCAAAGGAAAGTTATCATGCTAGTAATGAGATTAGGACCTTATAAGAACATGGGTATATATGTAATTACATCCTTATTTTGGACTTTATTAATCATTGAGCAATACTTAGTCCATACTCCCTCTTCCTCTACACACGTGAAAAAATAATTTTTTTTATTAATTTATTAGTTTAAATACTATTTTGGTCTTTGTACTTTTAGTTTTAGTTCATCTTAGTCCCTATACTTTTAAAATATTCATTTTGGTCCCTATGCTTTTAGCTCCGATTCATACTTTCAACTTTGTTTCATTTTGATCAACTTTTAAAAAGTGACTATTTTGATACCAAAGTAAAAATGAAAATGAAAGGACCAAAATAGTCACTTTTTGAAAGTACAAGGACCAAAATGAATATTTTGAAAGTATAGGGACCAAAATGAAACTAAAGTTGAAAGTATATAGATCAAAATTAACCAAAATCAAAACTACAAAGACTAAAGTAGTAGGGGTGTTCAAATGACCTAATAACTCGAACAACCCAAACTACTCAACCCAAATTATAAGGATTCGGTTGGGTTAGTTTTTAATTTTGGGTTGTGAAAAAACGCTGAGGTGACTCGTCGCACAAATGCAGATGTTAAAAGGAAAGCACTGACAACAAATGTAGCAATAAATTATCAATAACAAGTAAGCAGTTAAAGAGACACAGAAGGTTGTAATCCAGTTCGGTAAAATCCACCTAAGTCTGGGAGACAATGTGTCCGAGAAAGATAAACCACTAGTATCAAAGAGTTAAACAGTTTACAACACAACATTTATCTACAATACATAACTACCACAACGACTTATGTAGAGCTCAACTCATTGATCACCTAGACTTCCCTAGATGTGAGACTCCCTCTCACATGTACTTAGGCTCTCCTAAATTTGGTAATATTAGTGTTGAACACTTCGACTTTCGACAATGTGTGAGACTTGTTATCTTCCCACCAAGTTAGTGAATTCCCTTCATTGATGAATCTTAGGATCCCCTAAGATGGAGAACTCTTTCTCCGAAGTTGAGTCTTAGACTCCCCCTAAGACCAAGAATCCCTTCTCTTCAACTGTGCCTTAGGCTCTCCCTAAAATAGAATAGTTTTTACATTCTTGAATGATTTACACAACAACGGTGCCCACAATGGATGAAGAATTTGTACAACGGAATGTAATGAGCAAAGAGCAAGAACACCAAGATGAACAATTCGACCACAAAACAAAAAACGACTTGCTCAATTACAAAAGCGGCAACCCTAAATGATCAGTATAATTCTACTCTAATAATCAAATTCAAGAAAGGAAACAAGTCCCCATTTGGAAAAGAAAATTCACACCTCAATAAAGGAAAATATCGGACAAATTATTACACCTGGATATTTCTAGATAAGGAAAATAATCTGCAGGAAGATACTTTGATGTCAGAGAGATGTTAAGATTTTATTTGTGACATATGCAGAAATCATTGCCTTAGAAAAATATAACACCAACTAAACAAATCTCCAACAAGTTAGGTTTGGTTGATTTTTTTTTGTTTTTTCGAGTTGGGTTGGGTTCTTATTATACTTTTAAAAATTTAGGTTAACCCAACTCAAATTTCTAGTATTATTAATATATATATATATATATTATAACTATAAATATTAAAACTATATATACAATTATGATATTTGCTTGAAGTTTGTAATAAATATCTTGAATTTTGATATTTAGGATTTGAGTTTTAATGAAATTTTAGTTATTAATATGTGTTATAGATAAATTTAAGTATTTTAAGTTAATAAAAAATACAGTAAATAAAAAGAAAAGGAAAAAAACAACCCGATAATCCAACTCAACGCATCCCAATTTTAAGGATTGGGTTGGAGACCATATTTGGGTCATTTGGATAGCCAGAATTTTTGGGTTGGTTCAAAAAATGGATTTGTACATAAAAAGCCTATCTTTGACCATATATTTTCATAAATATCTTTAAATTTGATTTTTTTTCAAAAAGGTCTTTTAGTGTTATTTTTGGACAGTTTTACCTTTTTTATATTTATTTATATTCGATTTTTGATGTTACTCTAATGATGAAAAGAGAAAATGCATTTATTATAGGAAAATTATTTCAAATGGTAAAATTGTTGAAAATATTTACAAGATATAGCAAAATTTTAGAACTATCAATGATAGATGCTAATAGACACTGATAGACTTCTATCAGTGTCTATCTGTCACACCCCCTCTCGAGCTTACCTTTTTCACCTGGAAGAAGGCATGAGGACAGTAGATTCCATCCTTCCCGAGCTTACCTTTCTCACCTGGAAGGAGGCATGAGGATAGTAGATACCATCCTTCCGTGATACCTACTGCCTACTCCAACTTATTTTTGCTTACAAATCTCTCAGCCAAGGAAATATATCAACAACTCTTGGCTTAGCTTATTTTATTACAAATAGTATAATGTTAACAAAACTCTAACTCTAATTATACAACACTCATAATAACAAACTTAAGTCTGGAAGTGTGGCTGTAGTGTGCCAGACCTTGACCTCAGCAGCACCTTGGAACTTCTCTTTTACGCTACCTGGGAAGGAAAACATAAAAGAAAAGAATGAGCTTCTAAAAGCCTAGTGAGTGGTAACAACTTACAGGGTCTCTTACAACATTTAACATTAAATGGCTAAAAAACAGTGCGTCAATCAAACACAACGAGGTTCTTTCGCAAACCTCTGGCTCGAACGTTTCCGTTTCCTGCTATCCCTACACATACACGGTAGACAGTTAATCCCTTTATGTGTACATAGATCTACTTCTTATGGGCTCAAAAACTAGACCCATCGATCTTCTGACTATCCCACGTGAGGTACTTCCCACAGGCTCAGAAACTAGGCCTTATGGCCCTATAACCATCCTGTGAGATTCCGCCACAGGCTCAGGAACTAGGCCCTATGACCCCTTGACCATCCCGTACGATGTATTCTTATCACCATACAAGTTACACATATATACTTGTAGGAAAATTCTCAACAATCATCCAAAGACTCACAATTTAACATATAGTTTATATTGAAAACAGTTGAAAATAAACCACTCACCTTGGTAGGGTAGGAACATTTTTCTCTAGAAGTTCCTTAGTTTCCTTGAGCTCCCTTTTGAATCCTAAATTTCAGATTCAACTACAAGCTTGTTCCAGACCTTATTTCGAGATATGTTCTTCTACAAACATGTTCTAGAATGTCTCAGGAAACTTACCTTAAAATCTTAGCTCAGAAATCCTCGTATTTTGGCTGGAATCCTCAAATCATCAAGGCTGGTTCAAGCTTACTCGAGAGCTTGACCCTTCTGTCTTTTCTTCACCCTCCAGCTTCATTCCTTGAAGCTTCTTCTCTGAAAGCCCTTTTCTTGAAAACTAGACTCTCAGAACTTTCAGATGACTTTGAAATCACTCAAAACTCATGAGTAGTTTGAGAGAATTCCTCGTCCCAAGTTGATGCTACTTCTAGACCTCACTATCCGACAGCATCTCCTCCTCTTGGAACCTTTTGATCAATGCATGACTTCCTCCGAATCTACCCTCTAACACTCTTACTAATGTTTTTCAAGAGGATTTCGGGTTACGAACTGAAGAGACACCTTGTGGTGGTATTTATAGGCTAAAAGAACCGATCCTTCTCATTTCTTAAGGCTTTCAATGCAAGACACCTCCTACTTTAAAAACTTTTTGAGTGTCTGCCCCAAGCTTTGCCACTACTTACTTCCTTGCCATTCACCTACTTCCATGCCACTCACATACTTGCATGAAGTTTGAGTTGTCTTCCTTGCATGAAACTCTATTTGTCCACCTCTTACTAATTCAAGCTCAACCTCTTCTCGGTTTAGCCACTTATCCGAGTGAATTCATCAGCCTTGCATACCGCAAGCCTCAGCAACATATAAACACTTGGCCCGTCGTCTAGTTCATTGTAGCTCTTGCACTTCATCGCATAGCTCCATCATTTAGTTAATCTCTCCCTATCACTCATCATCCAACCCTCTCGTTGTCGTTCATCATCCAGCCCTCTCACTGTCGCTTATCGTCTACCGGCTGCGCACATCGCATAATGTTTACACCCTATCGCATAGCTTCATAATGATCTCTCGTTGTTGCTTATCACCTAATGCTCTTGCTGTTGCTCATCGTGTAGCACTGACGCCTATCGTTTAACGCATCACACACATCGTTTAGCGAGTCCGCTTATCGTGTAGTGCCATCGTC